>NC_132888.1:2500-20000 GCF_030463535.1 Salminus brasiliensis | reverse complement strand
GACTTAATAGGTGTGAAATTGTTGGGGTTAGGGGCTTGGGTCAGGGTAATGATCTATTGGTTTATTTGGTTTTATTGGAGTATTACTGGTGCTAATACTGGACTAAAATGTCACATGAGAAGACCACTGAGACTCAAATAGCATGCTTGGTCCGAAGGCTCTGGCAGGGGTTAGGTTTTTGTTATGTACAATGACTTCCCCCATTACAATCCATCAGACTGCATGGTTGAGTAGGAAGATCAAGGGTAGTGCACGGGCCAGCGCTTGTTAAGCATTGCTATCGGGCTTTTGGTCCTGTAGTAGGCCTAAAGAGAGCAGAGTGAGGCGAGCAGAGTGAGGAGTGTGCCACTAGACTGAGCAGGACACCCTCTAGATCTACTTGGCCTTGTTTGCTCACCTGTTCTCTCTCCCCAATGCTACAGTAAAGCAGGGAGTGAACAGGTGTGAGGTTAAGGGTTAGGGTTAGAGTTAGGTTTAGGGTTGGAGGCTGGGGCTAGGGTTAAGGTTAAGGTTAAGGTTAGGGTTAGGGTTAGGTTAGGGTTAGGTTTAGGGTTAGGGCTTAGGTTATGATTAGGGTTGGGGGCTGGGGTTAGGGTTAAGGTAAAGGTTAGGGTTAGGTTAAGATTAGGGTTAGGGTTGGGGGCTGGGGCTAGGGTTAAGGTTAAGGTTAAGGTTAGGGTTAGGTTTAGGGTTAGGGCTTAGGTTATGATTAGGGTTAGGGGCTGGGGCTAGGGTTAAGGTAAAGGTTAGGGTTAGGTTAAGATTAGGGTTAGGAGCAGGCAGCAGAGTGAGGAGTGTGCCACTAGACTGAGCAGGACACCCTCTAGACCTACTTGGCCTTGTTTGCTCACCTGTTCCCTCTCCCCAATGCTACAGTAAAGCAGGGAGTGAACAGGTGTGAGGCTGAGGTGTATTGAAAATCCTATGATTAGAGTGATGTGAGCAGAATGAGGAATAGGTGTGAGGTTGAGGTGTAGTAGATTTGATATGATTTGTAAATCTGTGATTATTGAGTCAGCTGTTGAGAGGAGGGCAGAGTGAAGAACACACTGCTAGACTAAACAGGGTTAGGTTTAGGGTTAGGGTTAGGGTTTTAGGGTTAGGGTTAGGTTAAGATTAGGGTTAGGGGCTGGGTTTAGGGTTAGGGTTAGAGGCTTGGGTTAGGGTTAGGACTAGATTAAGATTAGGATTAGGGTTAGGGTTAGGTTTAGGGTTAGGGCTTAGGTTATGATTAGGGTTGCGGGCTGGGGCTAGGGTTAAGGTAAAGGTTAGGGTTAGGTTAAGATTTGGGTTAAAAGCAGGCAGCAGAGTGAGGGGTTAGGGTTAGGGTTAGGGCTTAGGTTATGATTAGGGTTGGGGGCTGGGGCTAGGGTTAAGGTTAAGGTTAGGGTTAGGTTAAGATTAGGGTTAGGGGCTGGGGTTAGGGTTAAGGTAAAGGTTAGGGTTAGGTTAAGATTAGGGTTAGGCGCAGGCAGCAGAGTGAGGAGTGTGCCACTAGACTGAGCAGGACACCCTCTAGGCCTACCTGGCCTTGTTTGCTCACCTATTCCCTCTCCCTGATGTTACAGTTAAGCAGGGAGTGAACAGGTGTGGACTTATTTTAAATTAGACGGTGTATAATCCCCAAATTTCTCTTGAATAGAGTGAGGAGATTTAATTGTTGATTTAGTGATGTTTGTAAGTTTTTAATAATTTTAGGACACATCATCAGTAGTGTACCTCAGAGTCATCAGGTGTTTCGGCCTTAAACACTATACACCCTCATCTGAGGCGGCCAGCCTGAGGTTGATCATTCCTAGGCTTGTGTCCCATGTCCAATTAGGTTTTAATATTATGGCATCTGATAGATGCTCAGGGCGCGTAGCCTATTTTAGGCTTTAGATCTAAAGGGTATTTTAGATGAAGCTGAGGTGAGGTCACGTATAACTAACTTGTTAGGTAAGGTCTATTGTTAAATGTACTGTTGCATTGTTGGTGCTAATCACCGATAGAAGACTGGGCACCCATTTAAGGTCTGTTTGCCCCAGACCACCTTCCCTGCGTGCTGTCCAAGTGGACTCAGAGAGGCTGGATACTTACCCCCTGCCCAAATGACCCTTTGTTAACACCGCAAGGTTTCCCAGGTCATCCAGACAGGGCCTGTGAGTGAGTCTCATCTTGGGGCCTACCCTGGCACCTTCTCCAAGAGAGAAAGTGAGGGCTGAGTCTCCAGAAGCCCCAGGGGCCAGGGCCAGCCGCGAACGGATCACTGCCTCCCCTACCCCCAGTTCATCCAGATCCTGTGCCCAAGCCGCCTGTTCGTTAACACCGCAAGGTATCCCAGGCAGCTTAGTGCTGGTGGGGGCCTACTCCGACAGAAGCCAGAGATCGGAAACCAGAGGCCAGGGGACCAAGGCCAGCCGCGAACAAATCACTGCCTCCCAGGACCCTGGGTCCAGAATCCGTGCCCCAACCACCCGTTGCCAGGTGGCTGATACCAAGACTCGGGAAGGTAGGTACCGTGCAATACGTCACCCCCCAGACAGTCTTGGGTGGAGGTCCAAGCCGGCGGATAGCCTTCCTACCATTCTAGCCGGGTATTCCCCAAGACGCTAGAATACTTTCGGAAAGATACCAAGCTTCTACCGCTTTGGACCCCCTGGGGTTGTACACTAACGGCGGACAACATCCTCACCTCTTTGAGTGATGCCGCCAAGCTTCTACCGTCAGTGCTCCCCCCGTCTGGATTTCCCTGTGCTGGAGTGGCCAGGGCTATTTTGGAAACCTAAATCTGGATCAGGGTGGGTATTTATGTTTGTGGCTTGGATTATAGAGGGGTTTCAGCTCTTTCCAACGCAGAAAACCCCGTGTTTCTACCTGCTGTAGTTTTTGAGTTATTAACTTTTAAAGTTGGTTGGAGTGAGTTTCCTCTCCATCTCCTGCTGGGAATTCTGGCTGAAATTAGCATATTCGATATTAGGGTCTCCTCTCTCCTCCCTTTGGGTCCTCCCTGTCTGTTCATACCCTAGGGGTGGACTTTACGCCCAAATTTGGGGCCTGCCTGTCAAGGCTGGGGATCTGATCCTATTGGATGAGTTTTCCCGGGTCACAGAAGGGGGGTTGTGTCTGTGCATGTCCGTGTTTGTGTGAACAGGAGGAGGTGTGTGTGTGTGTGTGTGTGTGTGTGTGTGTGTGTGTGTGTGTGTGTGTGTGTGTGGGTGTGGGAGAGGGAGAGAGAAGGGGGGTGTTTGTGCCTGTCTGTGTGTGTGTCTATAGCTCAATTAAGGCTAGGATTAGGGTCTGGATTCAGGTTAGGGCTAAGTTAAAGAATGGGGTTAGGGTTAGGGGTTAGGGTTTAGGTTTAGGTTAGGGTTAGGACTAGATTAAGATTATGATTAAGGTTGGGATTAGGACTAGGTTAAGATTAGGGTTAGGAACAGGCAGCAGAGTGAGGAGTGTGCCACTAGACTGAGCAGGACACCCTCTAGACCTACTTGGCCTTGTTTGCTCACCTGTTCCCTCTCCCTAATGCTACAGTAAAGCAGGGAGTGAACAGGTGTGAGGTTGAGGGTTAGATTAGGGTTAGGTCTTATATTATGATTAGGGTTGGGCGCTGGGGTTAGGGTTAGGGTAGGGTTAAGGTTAGGGGTAGGGTTAAGGTTAGGGTTAGGATTAGATTAAGATTATGATTAAGGTTGGGATTAGGACTAGGTTAAGATTAGCGTTAGGAACAGGCAGCAGAGTGAGGAGTGTGCCACTAGACTGAGCAGGACACCCTCTAGACCTACTTGGCCTTGTTTGCTCACCTATTTTTTTAGGGTAAGGGCTAAAGTATGATTAAGGTTAGGATTAGGACTAGGTTAAGATTAGGGTTAGGAACAGGCAGCAGAGTGAGGAGTGTGCCACTAGACTGAGCAGGACACCCTCTAGACCTACTTGGCCTTGTTTGCTCACCTATTTTTTTAGGGTTAGGGCTAAAGTATGATTAAGGTTAGGATTAGGACTAGGTTAAGATTAGGGTTAGGAACAGGCAGGAGAGTGAGGAGTGTGCCACTAGACTGAGCAGGACACCCTCTAGACCTACTTGGCCTTGTTTGCTCACCTATTTTTTTAGGGTAAGGGCTAGAGTATGATTAAGGTTAGGATTAGGACTAGGTTAAGATTAGCGTTAGGAACAGGCAGCAGAGTGAGGAGTGTGCCACTAGACTGAGCAGGACACCCTCTAGACCTACTTGGCCTTGTTTGCTCACCTATTTTTTTAGGGTTAGGGCTAAAGTATGATTAAGGTTAGGATTAGGACTAGGTTAAGATTAGGGTTAGGAACAGGCAGCAGAGTGAGGAGTGTGCCACTAGACTGAGCAGGACACCCTCTAGACCTACTTGGCCTTGTTTGCTCACCTATTTTTTTAGGGTTAGGGCTAAAGTATGATTAAGGTTAGGATTAGGACTAGGTTAAGATTAGCATTAGGAACAGGCAGCAGAGTGAGGAGTGTGCCACTAGACTGAGCAGGACACCCTCTAGACCTACTTGGCCTTGTTTGCTCACCTATTTTTTTAGGGTTAGGGCTAAAGTATGATTAAGGTTAGGATTAGGACTAGGTTAAGATTAGCGTTAGGAACAGGCAGCAGAGTGAGGAGTGTGCCACTAGACTGAGCAGGACACCCTCTAGACCTACTTGGCCTTGTTTGCTTACCTATTTTTTTAGGGTTAGGGCTAAAGTATGATTAAGGTTAGGATTAGGACTAGGTTAAGATTAGCGTTAGGAACAGGCAGCAGAGTGAGGAGTGTGCCACTAGACTGAGCAGGACACCCTCTAGACCTACTTGGCCTTGTTTGCTCACCTATTTTTTTAGGGTAAGGGCTAAAGTATGATTAAGGTTAGGATTAGGACTAGGTTAAGATTAGCGTTAGGAACAGGCAGCAGAGTGAGGAGTGTGCCACTAGACTGAGCAGGACACCCTCTAGACCTACTTGGCCTTGTTTGCTTACCTATTTTTTTAGGGTTAGGGCTAAAGTATGATTAAGGTTAGGATTAGGACTAGGTTAAGATTAGCGTTAGGAACAGGCAGCAGAGTGAGGAGTGTGCCACTAGACTGAGCAGGACACCCTCTAGACCTACTTGGCCTTGTTTGCTCACCTATTTTTTTAGGGTTAGGGCTAAAGTATGATTAAGGTTAGGATTAGGACTAGGTTAAGATTAGCATTAGGAACAGGCAGCAGAGTGAGGAGTGTGCCACTAGACTGAGCAGGACACCCTCTAGACCTACTTGGCCTTGTTTGCTCACCTATTTTTTTAGGGTAAGGGCTAAAGTATGATTAAGGTTAGGATTAGGACTAGGTTAAGATTAGGGTTAGGAACAGGCAGGAGAGTGAGGAGTGTGCCACTAGACTGAGCAGGACACCCTCTAGACCTACTTGGCCTTGTTTGCTCACCTATTTTTTTAGGGTTAGGACTAAAGTATGATTAAGGTTAGGATTAGGACTAGGTTAAGATTAGGGTTAGGGTTAGGTTAGGGTTAGGTTAGGGTTAGGGTTAAGGTTAGGTTAGGGTTAGGTTAGGGTTAGGGTTAGGGTTAGGTTTAGGGTTAGGGCTTAGGTTAAGATTAGGGTTAGGGGCTGGGGTTAGGGTTAAGGTAAAGGTTAGGGTTAGGTTAAGATTAGGGTTAGGAACAGGCAGGAGAGTGAGGAGTGTGCCACTAGACTGAGCAGGACACCCTCTAGACCTACTTGGCCTTGTTTGCTCACCTGTTCCCTCTCCCCAATGCTACAGTAAAGCAGGGAGTGAACAGGTGTGAGGTTGAGGTGTATTGAAAATCCTATGATTAGAGTGATGTGAGCAGAATGAGGAATAGGTGTGAGGTTGAGGTGTAGTAGATTTGATATGATTTGTAAATCTGTGATTATTGAGTCAGCTGTTGAGAGGAGGGCAGAGTGAAGAACACACTGCTAGACTAAACAGGGTTAGGTTTAGGGTTAGGGTTAGGGTTTTAGGGTTAGGGTTAGGTTAAGATTAGGGTTAGGGGCTGGGTTTAGGGTTAGGGTTAGAGGCTTGGGTTAGGGTTAGGACTAGATTAAGATTAGGATTAAGGTTAGGGTTAGGTTTAGGGTTAGGGCTTAGGTTATGATTAGGGTTGGGGGCTGGGGTTAGGGTTAAGGTAAAGGTTAGGGTTAGGTTAAAATTAGGGTTAAAAGCAGGCAGCAGAGTGAGGGGTTAGGGTTAGGGCTTAGGTTATGATTAGGGTTGGGGGCTGGGGCTAGGGTTAAGGTTAAGGTTAGGGTTAGGGTTAGGTTAAGGTTAGGGTTAGGGGCTGGGGTTAGGGTTAAGGTAAAGGTTAGGGTTAGGTTAAGATTAGGGTTAGGGGCTGGGGTTAGGGTTAAGGTAAAGGTTAGGGTTAGGTTAAGATTAGGGTTAGGAGCAGGCAGCAGAGTGAGGAGTGTGCCACTAGACTGAGCAGGACACCCTCTAGACCTACTTGGCCTTGTTTGCTCACCTGTTCCCTCTCCCCAATGCTACAGTTAAGCAGGGAGTGAACAGGTGTGAGGTTGAGGTGTATTGGAAATCCTATGATTAGAGTGATGTGAGCAGAATGAGGAATGCACTTGTTTTAGGCTTTGTTTTGCTTCTTCTATTAGTGTTAAAAGGGGACTTAATAGGTGTGAAATTGTTGGGGTTAGGGGCTTGGGTCAGGGTAATGATCTATTGGTTTATTTGGTTTTATTGGAGTATTACTGGTGCTAATACTGGACTAAAATGTCACATGAGAAGACCACTGAGACTCAAATAGCATGCTTGGTCCGAAGGCTCTGGCAGGGGTTAGGTTTTTGTTATGTACAATGACTTCCCCCATTACAATCCATCAGACTGCATGGTTGAGTAGGAAGATCAAGGGTAGTGCACGGGCCAGCGCTTGTTAAGCATTGCTATCGGGCTTTTGGTCCTGTAGTAGGCCTAAAGAGAGCAGAGTGAGGCGAGCAGAGTGAGGAGTGTGCCACTAGACTGAGCAGGACACCCTCTAGACCTACTTGGGTTAGGGTTAGGGTTAGGGTTAGGTTTAGGGTTAGGGCTTAGGTTATGATTAGGGTTGGGGGCTGGGGTTAGGGTTAAGGTAAAGGTTAGGGTTAGGTTAAGATTAGGGTTAGGGTTGGGGGCTGGGGCTAGGGTTAAGGTTAGGGTTAGGGTTAAGATTGGGTTAGGGTTAGGTTTAGGGTTAGGGCTTAGGTTAAGATTAGGGTTAGGGGCTGGGGTTAGGGTTAAGATTGGGTTAGGGTTAGGTTTAGGGTTAGGGCTTAGGTTAAGATTAGGGTTAGGGGCTGGGGTTAGGGTTAAGGTAAAGGTTAGGGTTAGGTTAAGATTAGGGTTAGGAGCAGGCAGCAGAGTGAGGAGTGTGCCACTAGACTGAGCAGGACACCCTCTAGACCTACTTGGCCTTGTTTGCTCACCTGTTCCCTCTCCCCAATGCTACAGTAAAGCAGGGAGTGAACAGGTGTGAGGTTGAGGTGTATTAAAAATCCTATGATTAGAGTGATGTGAGCAGAATGAGGAATAGGTGTGAGGTTGAGGTGTAGTAGATTTGATATGATTTGTAAATCTGTGATTATTGAGTCAGCTGTTGAGAGGAGGGCAGAGTGAAGAACACACTGCTAGACTAAACAGGGTTAGGTTTAGGGTTAGGGTTAGGGTTTTAGGGTTAGGGTTAGGTTAAGATTAGGGTTAGGGGCTGGGTTTAGGGTTAGGGTTAGAGGCTTGGGTTAGGGTTAGGACTAGATTAAGATTAGGATTAAGGTTAGGGTTAGGGTTAGGGCTTAGGTTATGATTAGGGTTGGGGGCTGGGGCTAGGGTTAAGGTTAAGGTTAGGGTTAGGGGCTGGGGTTAGGGTTAAGGTTAGGGTTAGGGTTAGGGTTAGGGTTAGGGTTAGGGTTAGGGTTAGGCGCAGGCAGCAGAGTGAGGAGTGTGCCACTAGACTGAGCAGGACACCCTCCAGACCTACTTGGCCTTGTTTGCTCACCTGTTCCCTCTCCCCAATGCTACAGTTAAGCAGGGAGTGAACAGGTGTGAGGTTGAGGTGTAAGGGTTAGGGTTTAGGGTTAGGGTTTAGGGTTAGGGTTAGGGTTAGGGTTAGGGTTAGGGTTAGGGTTAGGGTTAGGGTTAGGGTTAGGGTTAGGGTTAGGGTTAGGGTTAGGGTTAGGGTTAGGGTTAGGGTTAGGGTTAGGGTTAGGGTTAGGGTTAGGGTTAGGGTTAGGGTTAGGGTTAGGGTTAGGGTTAGGGTTAGGGTTAGGGTTAGGGTTAGGGTTAGGGTTAGGGTTAGGGTTAGGGTTAGGGTTAGGGTTAGGGTTAGGGTTAGGGTTAGGGTTAGGGTTAGGGTTAGGGTTAGGGTTAGGGTTAGGGTTAGGGTTAGGGTTAGGGTTAGGGTTAGGGTTAGGGTTAGGGTTAGGGTTAGGGTTAGGGTTAGGGTTAGGGTTAGGGTTAGGGTTAGGGTTAGGGTTAGGGTTAGGGTTAGGGTTAGGGTTAGGGTTAGGGTTAGGGTTAGGGTTAGGGTTAGGGTTAGGGTTAGGGTTAGGGTTAGGGTTAGGGTTAGGGTTAGGGTTAGGGTTAGGGTTAGGGTTAGGGTTAGGGTTAGGGTTAGGGTTAGGGTTAGGGTTAGGGTTAGGGTTAGGGTTAGGGTTAGGGTTAGGGTTAGGGTTAGGGTTAGGGTTAGGGTTAGGGTTAGGGTTAGGGTTAGGGTTAGGGTTAGGGTTAGGGTTAGGGTTAGGGTTAGGGTTAGGGTTAGGGTTAGGGTTAGGGTTAGGGTTAGGGTTAGGGTTAGGGTTAGGGTTAGGGTTAGGGTTAGGGTTAGGGTTAGGGTTAGGGTTAGGGTTAGGGTTAGGGTTAGGGTTAGGGTTAGGGTTAGGGTTAGGGTTAGGGTTAGGGTTAGGGTTAGGGTTAGGGTTAGGGTTAGGGTTAGGGTTAGGGTTAGGGTTAGGGTTAGGGTTAGGGTTAGGGTTAGGGTTAGGGTTAGGGTTAGGGTTAGGGTTAGGGTTAGGGTTAGGGTTAGGGTTAGGGTTAGGGTTAGGGTTAGGGTTAGGGTTAGGGTTAGGGTTAGGGTTAGGGTTAGGGTTAGGGTTAGGGTTAGGGTTAGGGTTAGGGTTAGGGTTAGGGTTAGGGTTAGGGTTAGGGTTAGGGTTAGGGTTAGGGTTAGGGTTAGGGTTAGGGTTAGGGTTAGGGTTAGGGTTAGGGTTAGGGTTAGGGTTAGGGTTAGGGTTAGGGTTAGGGTTAGGGTTAGGGTTAGGGTTAGGGTTAGGGTTAGGGTTAGGGTTAGGGTTAGGGTTAGGGTTAGGGTTAGGGTTAGGGTTAGGGTTAGGGTTAGGGTTAGGGTTAGGGTTAGGGTTAGGGTTAGGGTTAGGGTTAGGGTTAGGGTTAGGGTTAGGGTTAGGGTTAGGGTTAGGGTTAGGGTTAGGGTTAGGGTTAGGGTTAGGGTTAGGGTTAGGGTTAGGGTTAGGGTTAGGGTTAGGGTTAGGGTTAGGGTTAGGGTTAGGGTTAGGGTTAGGGTTAGGGTTAGGGTTAGGGTTAGGGTTAGGGTTAGGGTTAGGGTTAGGGTTAGGGTTAGGGTTAGGGTTAGGGTTAGGGTTAGGGTTAGGGTTAGGGTTAGGGTTAGGGTTAGGGTTAGGGTTAGGGTTAGGGTTAGGGTTAGGGTTAGGGTTAGGGTTAGGGTTAGGGTTAGGGTTAGGGTTAGGGTTAGGGTTAGGGTTAGGGTTAGGGTTAGGGTTAGGGTTAGGGTTAGGGTTAGGGTTAGGGTTAGGGTTAGGGTTAGGGTTAGGGTTAGGGTTAGGGTTAGGGTTAGGGTTAGGGTTAGGGTTAGGGTTAGGGTTAGGGTTAGGGTTAGGGTTAGGGTTAGGGTTAGGGTTAGGGTTAGGGTTAGGGTTAGGGTTAGGGTTAGGGTTAGGGTTAGGGTTAGGGTTAGGGTTAGGGTTAGGGTTAGGGTTAGGGTTAGGGTTAGGGTTAGGGTTAGGGTTAGGGTTAGGGTTAGGGTTAGGGTTAGGGTTAGGGTTAGGGTTAGGGTTAGGGTTAGGGTTAGGGTTAGGGTTAGGGTTAGGGTTAGGGTTAGGGTTAGGGTTAGGGTTAGGGTTAGGGTTAGGGTTAGGGTTAGGGTTAGGGTTAGGGTTAGGGTTAGGGTTAGGGTTAGGGTTAGGGTTAGGGTTAGGGTTAGGGTTAGGGTTAGGGTTAGGGTTAGGGTTAGGGTTAGGGTTAGGGTTAGGGTTAGGGTTAGGGTTAGGGTTAGGGTTAGGGTTAGGGTTAGGGTTAGGGTTAGGGTTAGGGTTAGGGTTAGGGTTAGGGTTAGGGTTAGGGTTAGGGTTAGGGTTAGGGTTAGGGTTAGGGTTAGGGTTAGGGTTAGGGTTAGGGTTAGGGTTAGGGTTAGGGTTAGGGTTAGGGTTAGGGTTAGGGTTAGGGTTAGGGTTAGGGTTAGGGTTAGGGTTAGGGTTAGGGTTAGGGTTAGGGTTAGGGTTAGGGTTAGGGTTAGGGTTAGGGTTAGGGTTAGGGTTAGGGTTAGGGTTAGGGTTAGGGTTAGGGTTAGGGTTAGGGTTAGGGTTAGGGTTAGGGTTAGGGTTAGGGTTAGGGTTAGGGTTAGGGTTAGGGTTAGGGTTAGGGTTAGGGTTAGGGTTAGGGTTAGGGTTAGGGTTAGGGTTAGGGTTAGGGTTAGGGTTAGGGTTAGGGTTAGGGTTAGGGTTAGGGTTAGGGTTAGGGTTAGGGTTAGGGTTAGGGTTAGGGTTAGGGTTAGGGTTAGGGTTAGGGTTAGGGTTAGGGTTAGGGTTAGGGTTAGGGTTAGGGTTAGGGTTAGGGTTAGGGTTAGGGTTAGGGTTAGGGTTAGGGTTAGGGTTAGGGTTAGGGTTAGGGTTAGGGTTAGGGTTAGGGTTAGGGTTAGGGTTAGGGTTAGGGTTAGGGTTAGGGTTAGGGTTAGGGTTAGGGTTAGGGTTAGGGTTAGGGTTAGGGTTAGGGTTAGGGTTAGGGTTAGGGTTAGGGTTAGGGTTAGGGTTAGGGTTAGGGTTAGGGTTAGGGTTAGGGTTAGGGTTAGGGTTAGGGTTAGGGTTAGGGTTAGGGTTAGGGTTAGGGTTAGGGTTAGGGTTAGGGTTAGGGTTAGGGTTAGGGTTAGGGTTAGGGTTAGGGTTAGGGTTAGGGTTAGGGTTAGGGTTAGGGTTAGGGTTAGGGTTAGGGTTAGGGTTAGGGTTAGGGTTAGGGTTAGGGTTAGGGTTAGGGTTAGGGTTAGGGTTAGGGTTAGGGTTAGGGTTAGGGTTAGGGTTAGGGTTAGGGTTAGGGTTAGGGTTAGGGTTAGGGTTAGGGTTAGGGTTAGGGTTAGGGTTAGGGTTAGGGTTAGGGTTAGGGTTAGGGTTAGGGTTAGGGTTAGGGTTAGGGTTAGGGTTAGGGTTAGGGTTAGGGTTAGGGTTAGGGTTAGGGTTAGGGTTAGGGTTAGGGTTAGGGTTAGGGTTAGGGTTAGGGTTAGGGTTAGGGTTAGGGTTAGGGTTAGGGTTAGGGTTAGGGTTAGGGTTAGGGTTAGGGTTAGGGTTAGGGTTAGGGTTAGGGTTAGGGTTAGGGTTAGGGTTAGGGTTAGGGTTAGGGTTAGGGTTAGGGTTAGGGTTAGGGTTAGGGTTAGGGTTAGGGTTAGGGTTAGGGTTAGGGTTAGGGTTAGGGTTAGGGTTAGGGTTAGGGTTAGGGTTAGGGTTAGGGTTAGGGTTAGGGTTAGGGTTAGGGTTAGGGTTAGGGTTAGGGTTAGGGTTAGGGTTAGGGTTAGGGTTAGGGTTAGGGTTAGGGTTAGGGTTAGGGTTAGGGTTAGGGTTAGGGTTAGGGTTAGGGTTAGGGTTAGGGTTAGGGTTAGGGTTAGGGTTAGGGTTAGGGTTAGGGTTAGGGTTAGGGTTAGGGTTAGGGTTAGGGTTAGGGTTAGGGTTAGGGTTAGGGTTAGGGTTAGGGTTAGGGTTAGGGTTAGGGTTAGGGTTAGGGTTAGGGTTAGGGTTAGGGTTAGGGTTAGGGTTAGGGTTAGGGTTAGGGTTAGGGTTAGGGTTAGGGTTAGGGTTAGGGTTAGGGTTAGGGTTAGGGTTAGGGTTAGGGTTAGGGTTAGGGTTAGGGTTAGGGTTAGGGTTAGGGTTAGGGTTAGGGTTAGGGTTAGGGTTAGGGTTAGGGTTAGGGTTAGGGTTAGGGTTAGGGTTAGGGTTAGGGTTAGGGTTAGGGTTAGGGTTAGGGTTAGGGTTAGGGTTAGGGTTAGGGTTAGGGTTAGGGTTAGGGTTAGGGTTAGGGTTAGGGTTAGGGTTAGGGTTAGGGTTAGGGTTAGGGTTAGGGTTAGGGTTAGGGTTAGGGTTAGGGTTAGGGTTAGGGTTAGGGTTAGGGTTAGGGTTAGGGTTAGGGTTAGGGTTAGGGTTAGGGTTAGGGTTAGGGTTAGGGTTAGGGTTAGGGTTAGGGTTAGGGTTAGGGTTAGGGTTAGGGTTAGGGTTAGGGTTAGGGTTAGGGTTAGGGTTAGGGTTAGGGTTAGGGTTAGGGTTAGGGTTAGGGTTAGGGTTAGGGTTAGGGTTAGGGTTAGGGTTAGGGTTAGGGTTAGGGTTAGGGTTAGGGTTAGGGTTAGGGTTAGGGTTAGGGTTAGGGTTAGGGTTAGGGTTAGGGTTAGGGTTAGGGTTAGGGTTAGGGTTAGGGTTAGGGTTAGGGTTAGGGTTAGGGTTAGGGTTAGGGTTAGGGTTAGGGTTAGGGTTAGGGTTAGGGTTAGGGTTAGGGTTAGGGTTAGGGTTAGGGTTAGGGTTAGGGTTAGGGTTAGGGTTAGGGTTAGGGTTAGGGTTAGGGTTAGGGTTAGGGTTAGGGTTAGGGTTAGGGTTAGGGTTAGGGTTAGGGTTAGGGTTAGGGTTAGGGTTAGGGTTAGGGTTAGGGTTAGGGTTAGGGTTAGGGTTAGGGTTAGGGTTAGGGTTAGGGTTAGGGTTAGGGTTAGGGTTAGGGTTAGGGTTAGGGTTAGGGTTAGGGTTAGGGTTAGGGTTAGGGTTAGGGTTAGGGTTAGGGTTAGGGTTAGGGTTAGGGTTAGGGTTAGGGTTAGGGTTAGGGTTAGGGTTAGGGTTAGGGTTAGGGTTAGGGTTAGGGTTAGGGTTAGGGTTAGGGTTAGGGTTAGGGTTAGGGTTAGGGTTAGGGTTAGGGTTAGGGTTAGGGTTAGGGTTAGGGTTAGGGTTAGGGTTAGGGTTAGGGTTAGGGTTAGGGTTAGGGTTAGGGTTAGGGTTAGGGTTAGGGTTAGGGTTAGGGTTAGGGTTAGGGTTAGGGTTAGGGTTAGGGTTAGGGTTAGGGTTAGGGTTAGGGTTAGGGTTAGGGTTAGGGTTAGGGTTAGGGTTAGGGTTAGGGTTAGGGTTAGGGTTAGGGTTAGGGTTAGGGTTAGGGTTAGGGTTAGGGTTAGGGTTAGGGTTAGGGTTAGGGTTAGGGTTAGGGTTAGGGTTAGGGTTAGGGTTAGGGTTAGGGTTAGGGTTAGGGTTAGGGTTAGGGTTAGGGTTAGGGTTAGGGTTAGGGTTAGGGTTAGGGTTAGGGTTAGGGTTAGGGTTAGGGTTAGGGTTAGGGTTAGGGTTAGGGTTAGGGTTAGGGTTAGGGTTAGGGTTAGGGTTAGGGTTAGGGTTAGGGTTAGGGTTAGGGTTAGGGTTAGGGTTAGGGTTAGGGTTAGGGTTAGGGTTAGGGTTAGGGTTAGGGTTAGGGTTAGGGTTAGGGTTAGGGTTAGGGTTAGGGTTAGGGTTAGGGTTAGGGTTAGGGTTAGGGTTAGGGTTAGGGTTAGGGTTAGGGTTAGGGTTAGGGTTAGGGTTAGGGTTAGGGTTAGGGTTAGGGTTAGGGTTAGGGTTAGGGTTAGGGTTAGGGTTAGGGTTAGGGTTAGGGTTAGGGTTAGGGTTAGGGTTAGGGTTAGGGTTAGGGTTAGGGTTAGGGTTAGGGTTAGGGTTAGGGTTAGGGTTAGGGTTAGGGTTAGGGTTAGGGTTAGGGTTAGGGTTAGGGTTAGGGTTAGGGTTAGGGTTAGGGTTAGGGTTAGGGTTAGGGTTAGGGTTAGGGTTAGGGTTAGGGTTAGGGTTAGGGTTAGGGTTAGGGTTAGGGTTAGGGTTAGGGTTAGGGTTAGGGTTAGGGTTAGGGTTAGGGTTAGGGTTAGGGTTAGGGTTAGGGTTAGGGTTAGGGTTAGGGTTAGGGTTAGGGTTAGGGTTAGGGTTAGGGTTAGGGTTAGGGTTAGGGTTAGGGTTAGGGTTAGGGTTAGGGTTAGGGTTAGGGTTAGGGTTAGGGTTAGGGTTAGGGTTAGGGTTAGGGTTAGGGTTAGGGTTAGGGTTAGGGTTAGGGTTAGGGTTAGGGTTAGGGTTAGGGTTAGGGTTAGGGTTAGGGTTAGGGTTAGGGTTAGGGTTAGGGTTAGGGTTAGGGTTAGGGTTAGGGTTAGGGTTAGGGTTAGGGTTAGGGTTAGGGTTAGGGTTAGGGTTAGGGTTAGGGTTAGGGTTAGGGTTAGGGTTAGGGTTAGGGTTAGGGTTAGGGTTAGGGTTAGGGTTAGGGTTAGGGTTAGGGTTAGGGTTAGGGTTAGGGTTAGGGTTAGGGTTAGGGTTAGGGTTAGGGTTAGGGTTAGGGTTAGGGTTAGGGTTAGGGTTAGGGTTAGGGTTAGGGTTAGGGTTAGGGTTAGGGTTAGGGTTAGGGTTAGGGTTAGGGTTAGGGTTAGGGTTAGGGTTAGGGTTAGGGTTAGGGTTAGGGTTAGGGTTAGGGTTAGGGTTAGGGTTAGGGTTAGGGTTAGGGTTAGGGTTAGGGTTAGGGTTAGGGTTAGGGTTAGGGTTAGGGTTAGGGTTAGGGTTAGGGTTAGGGTTAGGGTTAGGGTTAGGGTTAGGGTTAGGGTTAGGGTTAGGGTTAGGGTTAGGGTTAGGGTTAGGGTTAGGGTTAGGGTTAGGGTTAGGGTTAGGGTTAGGGTTAGGGTTAGGGTTAGGGTTAGGGTTAGGGTTAGGGTTAGGGTTAGGGTTAGGGTTAGGGTTAGGGTTAGGGTTAGGGTTAGGGTTAGGGTTAGGGTTAGGGTTAGGGTTAGGGTTAGGGTTAGGGTTAGGGTTAGGGTTAGGGTTAGGGTTAGGGTTAGGGTTAGGGTTAGGGTTAGGGTTAGGGTTAGGGTTAGGGTTAGGGTTAGGGTTAGGGTTAGGGTTAGGGTTAGGGTTAGGGTTAGGGTTAGGGTTAGGGTTAGGGTTAGGGTTAGGGTTAGGGTTAGGGTTAGGGTTAGGGTTAGGGTTAGGGTTAGGGTTAGGGTTAGGGTTAGGGTTAGGGTTAGGGTTAGGGTTAGGGTTAGGGTTAGGGTTAGGGTTAGGGTTAGGGTTAGGGTTAGGGTTAGGGTTAGGGTTAGGGTTAGGGTTAGGGTTAGGGTTAGGGTTAGGGTTAGGGTTAGGGTTAGGGTTAGGGTTAGGGTTAGGGTTAGGGTTAGGGTTAGGGTTAGGGTTAGGGTTAGGGTTAGGGTTAGGGTTAGGGTTAGGGTTAGGGTTAGGGTTAGGGTTAGGGTTAGGGTTAGGGTTAGGGTTAGGGTTAGGGTTAGGGTTAGGGTTAGGGTTAGGGTTAGGGTTAGGGTTAGGGTTAGGGTTAGGGTTAGGGTTAGGGTTAGGGTTAGGGTTAGGGTTAGGGTTAGGGTTAGGGTTAGGGTTAGGGTTAGGGTTAGGGTTAGGGTTAGGGTTAGGGTTAGGGTTAGGGTTAGGGTTAGGGTTAGGGTTAGGGTTAGGTTAGGGTTAGGGTTAGGGTTAGGGTTAGGGTTAGGGTTAGGGTTAGGGTTAGGGTTAGGGTTAGGGTTAGGGTTAGGGTTAGGGTTAGGGTTAGGGTTAGGGTTAGGGTTAGGGTTAGGGTTAGGGTTAGGGTTAGGGTTAGGGTTAGGGTTAGGGTTAGGGTTAGGGTTAGGGTTAGGGTTAGGGTTAGGGTTAGGGTTAGGGTTAGGGTTAGGGTTAGGGTTAGGGTTAGGGTTAGGGTTAGGGTTAGGGTTAGGGTTAGGGTTAGGGTTAGGGTTAGGGTTAGGGTTAGGGTTAGGGTTAGGGTTAGGGTTAGGGTTAGGGTTAGGGTTAGGGTTAGGGTTAGGGTTAGGGTTAGGGTTAGGGTTAGGGTTAGGGTTAGGGTTAGGGTTAGGGTTAGGGTTAGGGTTAGGGTTAGGGTTAGGGTTAGGGTTAGGGTTAGGGTTAGGGTTAGGGTTAGGGTTAGGGTTAGGGTTAGGGTTAGGGTTAGGGTTAGGGTTAGGGTTAGGGTTAGGGTTAGGGTTAGGGTTAGGGTTAGGGTTAGGGTTAGGGTTAGGTTAGGGTTAGGGTTAGGGTTAGGGTTAGGGTTAGGGTTAGGGTTAGGGTTAGGGTTAGGGTTAGGGTTAGGGTTAGGGTTAGGGTTAGGGTTAGGGTTAGGGTTAGGGTTAGGGTTAGGGTTAGGGTTAGGGTTAGGGTTAGGGTTAGGGTTAGGGTTAGGGTTAGGGTTAGGGTTAGGGTTAGGGTTAGGGTTAGGGTTAGGGTTAGGGTTAGGGTTAGGGTTAGGGTTAGGGTTAGGGTTAGGGTTAGGGTTAGGGTTAGGGTTAGGGTTAGGGTTAGGGTTAGGGTTAGGGTTAGGGTTAGGGTTAGGGTTAGGGTTAGGGTTAGGGTTAGGGTTAGGGTTAGGGTTAGGGTTAGGGTTAGGGTTAGGGTTAGGGTTAGGGTTAGGGTTAGGGTTAGGGTTAGGGTTAGGGTTAGGGTTAGGGTTAGGGTTAGGGTTAGGGTTAGGGTTAGGGTTAGGGTTAGGGTTAGGGTTAGGGTTAGGGTTAGGGTTAGGGTTAGGGTTAGGGTTAGGGTTAGGGTTAGGGTTAGGGTTAGGGTTAGGGTTAGGGTTAGGGTTAGGGTTAGGGTTAGGGTTAGGGTTAGGGTTAGGGTTAGGGTTAGGGTTAGGGTTAGGGTTAGGGTTAGGGTTAGGGTTAGGGTTAGGGTTAGGGTTAGGGTTAGGGTTAGGGTTAGGGTTAGGGTTAGGGTTAGGGTTAGGGTTAGGGTTAGGGTTAGGGTTAGGGTTAGGGTTAGGGTTAGGGTTAGGGTTAGGGTTAGGGTTAGGGTTAGGGTTAGGGTTAGGGTTAGGGTTAGGGTTAGGGTTAGGGTTAGGGTTAGGGTTAGGGTTAGGGTTAGGGTTAGGGTTAGGGTTAGGGTTAGGGTTAGGGTTAGGGTTAGGGTTAGGGTTAGGGTTAGGGTTAGGGTTAGGGTTAGGGTTAGGGTTAGGGTTAGGGTTAGGGTTAGGGTTAGGGTTAGGGTTAGGGTTAGGGTTAGGGTTAGGGTTAGGGTTAGGGTTAGGGTTAGGGTTAGGGTTAGGGTTAGGGTTAGGGTTAGGGTTAGGGTTAGGGTTAGGGTTAGGGTTAGGGTTAGGGTTAGGGTTAGGGTTAGGGTTAGGGTTAGGGTTAGGGTTAGGGTTAGGGTTAGGGTTAGGGTTAGGGTTAGGGTTAGGGTTAGGGTTAGGGTTAGGGTTAGGGTTAGGGTTAGGGTTAGGGTTAGGGTTAGGGTTAGGGTTAGGGTTAGGGTTAGGGTTAGGGTTAGGGTTAGGGTTAGGGTTAGGGTTAGGGTTAGGGTTAG
>NC_132887.1:41619349-41624349 GCF_030463535.1 Salminus brasiliensis | reverse complement strand
TGTTACTGTTGCACAGTGTGGAACTACTTTTAGGGATTTGACTGTACTAAAACAGATTCAGCTGTGATGGCATTAACAAAAACATAATGACTCGACATCATGCTAATCATCTGTAAGGTTCAGAGACGCTTTACTACGTTTTCACTAACAGAATCAACATCCAAGCTTGTAGAAATCACACAGGCAAAGGCCAGTTCCTGGATCCCCTCTAACCCCACAGTTTACTGTTCACCCCTCTACAAAGGAGTGACAGAGAAGTGTGTTTTGGCTGGGTATATATATGGGTATATATGTATGCCACACAGGTGGGCTTGGTCAGCGCTGATTGCCACTGGGGATTTTGGGACTTGGAGTTCTTTAATCCAGGTCAGACCCCCTGCTAGTGGCTAATAGTAAATGCGGTCTTGCTTACAGAATTACTGCCAATTTGCTAAAAGTAGGGGTTCAATTCTGTGCCCAGTTTTGTTCGTCACTTGACTTTTGTTTCCTCTGTAACCAACAAACCACCTCTAAACAGGTAAAGATGATATGACTGCCATTTACTCATGTGCAGATTTGGCCACCCTTGTAATAACAGCTCATTTGCCATGAAGTCTTACAGAACATAGTAACCCTAATCCTAGCCTTAATCCTAACGCTAGTCATCATTTATTCAGTGATAGAAACTGAACTGCAGTGTGACTGTTTCAGGTGATGGACGCAGGAAATGCAGTTGTGGCCTTTCTTCCTCTGGAGCACATAACTCCACTGCAGATCGTAAGTGTTTACCCATACACACTTAAACTTGCATTCACATTGATGCACACCAACCCTTAACACTCACACACACACTACTCCCAAATTCTCTGCCAGTCACACCAGTAAACACCCACTTAGAAATGAGGGACAAAGCAAACAGCTTCCCTTAACGTTACATGAAGCTGACACTGATTCACCAACCACCACCTCAGACAATCCACCTAACAACAAAAAACCAGTCAAAAAGTGAAGGACTGGTGGAGGCAGTGAGCGCCCTCTAGCTGAGAGCTCCAGAAGCTTGATCTGAAGGTAGAGGAGCTGGAGTCAGTGGAGCTTCAGCATCAGTCTGATATGACTGAAAACAGAATGATGATTTAAATTGTTAGAGTGTGTGTGTGTGTGTGTGTTTGGACAAAGGAGGAATAGGCATACACAGTCTTTAACATAAATGAAGAGGGGGCAGGGGGTCAAAGCACAGTCATTAAAATTCATACTTGTGCATATGTGTGTGTGTATGCATGTGTGTATACAGATGAATGAAGAAGATTCTAAAGCTCTGAAGAAGAAAAGGAATCTCCTACAGAAGACGAGGGAGAGCAGAGTAAAACACACAGACCCACACACACACCACACACACACACCACAGTGGAACAGCTAAATAAAAGTCTCCTGCCTCTCCACCAGCTGCTGTTTCTACTTTTTCTACCTCAGTTATTCTTTTATTTGCAGCAAAAGCTGAGATTTCTGAAACCAGATTCACAGAAAATTCTTCTTTAGAGGATATTTTCATTTGCGGCGGTTGTCTTTCTTCTCCTGTGAGGGCCCTAGGTTCTCTGCCTGTGTGTGTGGATCATGTGACTCACTGCAGTAGTAAGTTTGGAACCCATTTTTTTTGTCACTGTCAGAATGTGAACCACAGTCTCTCTGTTATCTCTGTTATAGTTTTTCCATTGGGGCTTAAAAGACCCTGAATAAGCCTGTCTGTCCCAGCAAACACTCCACAACACTCACAGAAAAGCAAACAATAAAATATGTTCAGTTTTGATCTGTAAAATTACATATATGTATCATCAGGAGGTTTGGCTAATATATAGAGCTGCGCATCATCTGCATAACAATTCAAATGTTAACACCATGCTTGCTTATAACTGTGTCCAATGGCGACTGTAACGCAGGTTTGTAGGACCCATGTGCATGAGCTTTATTCTACTCAATCAGAGCAAAAATGGTCAGAAGCCAAGAGTGCAGCATATTTACCAGTGCAGTGCAGTTGCAGTTACTGTCCAGTGTGAACTAGCAGAGCTTCCCAAGGACTGACTGAATGTGGGGTGGACCCCATCCCTACCTATAATACCAGGCTTGTCCTTAAATTATAGCCAATTGTATGAAGTCTACTTGGACATCCTGCAGTTCAGTGGTGTGAGCCGCGCTATATTGGGATGGGGCTAGAGTATATTACAGCATCGGACATCGCCTGAGCCAGTCTAATCACCTGTCTAATATTACCCTTAGTCACTTTAGACTGCTGCAAACGAATATCATTGGAATATCATCGTTATAGACCATCCTCAAATATCTTTTAATGGCTTACATCTTAAGGTTGGCGCTACACTGTTTGCACAATTATTAAATTGTATTTTTCAGGATTCTTTTTTCTATTGAACAGCTACAGAGCCCTCGGCCCACCAAATGTTAATAAACCTCTTTTTAACTCAACACGTTTCTTGCAATCCTATTGACTATTTACAACAACACGTTCAATGGTTCTGTGATCTCAGCATCCTCTGAAAGCCTTTGTACCATTTCTGAGTTCAATCTCTTTTTGGAAAAGGTAATTATGCATACCTTGATACAGAGTGTTGTTCTCCTTCATTACACAAACACACATCACCTTCAATCCAATAAGCATTCATGTTTTTACAGCGTGGAATTGGAAAATATGCACCATGTATGGCCAAAATACTCACTTCCTATTAATTGAGCGCACACCATAATGCCCGCTGGTTTGTCTCCGACTAACAGCTACTGCTACAGCTACAGCTACAGCTACTGCTACAGCTACAGCTACAGCTACAGCTACTGCTACAGCTACAGCTACAGCTACTGCTACAGCTACTGCTACTGCTACTGCTACAGCTATAGCTACTGCTACTGCTACTGCTACTGCTACTGCTACAGCTACAGCTACAGCTACTGCTACTGCTACAGCTACAGCTACAGCTACTGCTACAGCTACTGCTACTGCTACTGCTACAGCTATAGCTACTGCTACTGCTACTGCTACTGCTACAGCTACTGCTCCGGGTACAGCTACTGCTACAGCTACAGCTACTGCTACAGCTACTGCTACAGCTACTGCTACAGCTACAGCTACTGCTCCGGGTACGGGTACAGCTACAGCTACTGCTACAGCTACAGCTACTGCTACAGCTACTGCTACAGCTACAGCTACAGCTACTGCTACAGCTACAGCTACAGCTACTACTCCGGGTACGGGTACAGCTACAGCTACTGCTACAGCTACTGCTACTGCTACAGCTACAGCTACTGCTCCGGGTACGGGTACAGCTACAGCTACTGCTACAGCTACTGCTACTGCTACAGCTACTGCTACAGCTACTGCTACAGCTACAGCTACTGTTACAGCTACTGCTACAGCTACAGCTACTGCTACAGCTACTACTCCGGGTACAGCTACTGCTACAGCTACAGCTACTGCTACAGCTACTGCTACTGCTACAGCTACTACTCCGGGTACAGCTACTGCTACAGCTACAGCTACAGCTACTGCTACAGCTACTGCTACAGCTACAGCTACAGCTACTGTTACAGCTACTGCTACAGCTACAGCTACTGCTACAGCTACTGCTACAGCTACTGCTACAGCTACAGCTACAGCTACAGCTACTGCTACAGCTACAGCTACTGCTACAGCTACAGCTACTGCTACTGCTACAGCTACAGCTACTGCTACAGCTACTACTCCGGGTACAGCTACTGCTACAGCTACAGCTACTGTTACAGCTACTGCTACTGCTACTACTCCGGGTACAGCTACTGCTACAGCTACAGCTACTGTTACAGCTACAGCTACAGCTACTGCTACAGCTACAGCTACAGCTACTGCTACAGCTACTGCTACTGCTACAGCTACTGCTACTGCTACAGCTACAGCTACAGCTACAGCTACTGCTACTGCTACAGCTACAGCTACTGCTACAGCTACTACTCCGGGTACAGCTACTGCTACAGCTACAGCTACTGTTACAGCTACTGCTACTGCTACTACTCCGGGTACAGCTACTGCTACAGCTACAGCTACTGTTACAGCTACAGCTACAGCTACTGCTACAGCTACAGCTACAGCTACTACTCCGGGTACAGCTACAGCTACTGCTACAGCTACTGCTACTGCTACTGCTACAGCTATAGCTACTGCTACTGCTACTGCTACAGCTACTGCTCCGGGTACAGCTACTGCTACAGCTACTGCTACAGCTACTGCTACTACTACTGCTACAGCTACAGCTACTGCTCCGGGTACGGGTACAGCTACAGCTACTGCTACAGCTACTGCTACAGCTACAGCTACAGCTACTGCTACAGCTACAGCTACAGCTACTACTCCGGGTACAGCTACTGCTACAGCTACAGCTACTGTTACAGCTACTGCTACAGCTACTGCTACAGCTACAGCTACTGCTACAGCTACAGCTACAGCTACAGCTATAGCTACTGCTACAGCTACTGCTACAGCTACAGCTACTGCTACAGCTACTGCTACTGCTACTGCTACAGCTACAGCTACTGCTACAGCTACTGCTACAGCTACTGCTACTGCTACTGCTACAGCTACTGCTACTGTTACAGCTACTGCTACTGCTACAGCTACAGCTACTGCTACTGCTACTGTTACAGCTACTGCTACTGCTACAGCTACAGCTACTGCTACAGCTACTACTCCGGGTACAGCTACTGCTACAGCTACAGCTACTGCTACAGCTACTGCTACTGCTACAGCTACTACTCCGGGTACAGCTACTGCTACAGCTACAGCTACAGCTACTGCTACAGCTACTACTCCGGGTACAGCTACTGCTACAGCTACAGCTACTGTTACAGCTACTGCTACTGCTACTACTCCGGGTACAGCTACTGCTACAGCTACAGCTACTGTTACAGCTACAGCTACAGCTACTGCTACAGCTACAGCTACAGCTACTACTCCGGGTACAGCTACAGCTACTGCTACAGCTACTGCT
>NC_132887.1:41611849-41614349 GCF_030463535.1 Salminus brasiliensis | reverse complement strand
AACATAAACAACCATTACAAATTACATGAAGGAATTACCCAGGTGAAGGGATGGAGCTTGCTTTCATTCGTCCCTCCATCATCCAACCACAAAGAAAAAAAAGGTTTCAGGTGCAAATGTGCTTCAGATTAAGATCACACTCCATAATTTACTTATTTTCTAATAAATAAACTCCATTCACTGTGTCAGCAATGGGTGCAGCTTAAAGTAGCTCAATGCATTCATTAGAAGAAGTGTCCACTAACATTTGTCTAAAGTATTTTAACAACATGGTTATGGTTTACCTGCCGTTCTAATCAGATCTGATCCGTTACTCCTCTACAAACAGCAACACAATCATCCTTTATTTCTGTAAAGATGAAGAGATATCAAATGTAAAACAGAATTAATTCAGCAGAACAACCTTTACTTAAATTCCTTTAATGGATGAGAAACACATTTAGAGCGAAACTTCACCAAAAAAAAAAAAAAAAAAAAAAAAAACACAAAAAAAAAATCATTTACACAACAATGTTGAATGTTGTAAAATAAGGTAAATCTGTTAAGAGTTCTGCTTTACAGAGACTGAAACGTTCTTCACCAGCGCAACCGGGTTCCAAACCCTTCAGACCCCCAAAAACCCATACGAGTTGGGCTTTAGGAGTAATTTGAGTGTTCACGTAAATGTCTAAACTCTCAGAAATTAAGAACTTGTGTCATGATCTACTTCCTGTTTATCTTGGCTATTTCCTGTTTCTTACATTGTTAATAACTTTCCACAACACAAATAAAACAGAGCTCTACACTGCAGAAACACGACTGAACCTGTACACCATCCATTTCCCCTGCCCCAACCACACACACACACACACACACACACACACACACACACACACACACACACACACACACACACACACACACACACACACACGGCTCACTGGGGCATGAGGTGCCTGACGTTGTATTTGGACGTATCGTGATACTGGGTCATCGGCTTGTCCGCTATTCCACACGTCCCCACTCCGACTTTACCATTCACACTCTCCGGAGAGGCAAATATACTGCGCTTTACCTGAGAGAGAGAGAGAGAGAGAGACACACACTAAAGTTTCATGATGAAGATCCGATTCTCTCCAGGAAATAAAAGTCCCCATTCCAAAACTGCTCCAGGTTTTACACATTTTCAATATAAACCATTTACAGAATACAGTACAAAAATAAGTTTGTTCCTTTCAGAAGAACCGCCTTCATTAAATTCAGAACCTTCAGTAAACCAGACAGACCGGTGGGAACATGTTCTCTAGAGCTGATACACAATAAGCGTATAAGACCACTGAAGACAAGCAGGTATCCATCAAATGCTCAGGGAACACGGCACTCTCCCTCTCTCCAACTTGCTGTTGGCCTCACCTGTCCTTTCTTGTTTTTAGAGTAGGCTTTGTTGTTGAACTGCTGCCATTTAGACTTCTGATCTTCTCTCTCCTGCTCCAACTCCTTCAGACGCTGAACCTTCTTCTGAGCTTTCTTCTTCTTATACTCTCTCTGCTCCGCGAGCAGCTCCTTCCTGAAAGGACAACACAGACACACAAATAATTAGTATCCAACCCCTACTCCCCTCACCCCTCTGCTGTACACATCAATGCATTAATAAAGAAAGAAGCAGAACCGGTTTATTCAGACGGTGCGAACTCTGGATCTACAGGGACACCTTTAGAGGGCAGCAGTGAGCTCCTCTCTCTCTCTCTCTCATCACCTTACTTGGATTTAGGCTTGGTTCCCTCGTCTTTGCTGGTCTTGCCCTGTTCGGCCGGTCGGAGTGCGTGCAGTGGAACCACCTCAGCATTCCCATATCCGAGAAACGTTATGGCGGCTGTTCCGTTTTCCACATCAATCTCCTCAATCTCTGCCTCATACAGCCTGACGAACACACACAACAGTAAGCAGCTGAGTACAGAATGCACACATCATTCCTCTCCCCGACCCACAACCCAAAAGCACCCCACTTTCCCCAACAACAGGACCCACACTCCAGGCGTGCCTCGCTCCAACTCTGCAAATGCATCCATATCATTATTATTATTATTATTATTATTTTTTTTTTTTTTTTTTTTTACAGATTTACAAATTTTATCAGTGAATAAGGTTTAACAGTAGTCATGATTCAGTACACTTACTGTCCATCTTGACTCCAAACAGACATGCAGTGATCTCCCACCCTCCAGCTGCTTTTGGGGGGAGCTGCATCTGAACTGTTAGCATTAGCAACTCCCTCTGCTGGCTGAGACGTCAAAAGATCTTTAGTCAGCTCGATCACCTCCTAAACAAACAAACAAATAAACAGATCATTATTTTTAACTCAATTAGCTGCTGAACAAACTGCACATTCTACAGCTGAATCACGTGGTGCATCATGTTACAGCACTGTGGGTACAGTGTGTATGTGGTGCATTAAGCGTGTCCTATAGGACCCTTTCTGTACATTATTTGTAAGGCAATTAAAGAACTTGCAGTGCAGTGC
>NC_132887.1:41554349-41606849 GCF_030463535.1 Salminus brasiliensis | reverse complement strand
CTGATGGGGGTGCCCTTGCAGCCACCGGTCCACTAAACCAAAATAATCAACAAAAATAAAATAATCAGGATGATGTCACAGATAATTAATCCTTTTGTCTTAATTTAACACACACACATACACACAAACACACACACTGATACACAGTGCTGCTGTAGAGAGTGTGAATGAAGTCCTTAAAAAGAATGGAATCAATCTGCACAGAACCACCTGACTATCAACTGACCATCACCTGACCATCACCTGACCAACACCTGACTATCACCTGACCAACACCTGACTATCACCTGACAATCACCTGACCATCATCTGAACAACACCTGACCATCACCTGACCGACACCTGACTATCACCTGACCGTCACCTGACCATCACCTGACTATCAACTGACCATCACCTGACCAACACCTGACTATCACCTGAAAATCACCTGACCGTCGCCTAACCATCACCTGACCAACACCTGACCAACACCTGACAATCACCTGACCATCACCGGACCAACACCTGACTATCACCTGACAATCACCTGACCATCACCTGACCGTCACCTGACCATAACCTGACCAACACCTGACTATGAACTGACCATCACCTGACTATCATCTGACAATCACCTGACTACCACCTATCACCTGACCAACACCTGACTATCACCTGACCATCAAATGACCAACACCTGACTATCACCTGACCATCACATGACCAACACCTGACTATCACCTGACAATCACCTGACCATCATCTGAACAACACCTGATCATCACCTGACCAACACCTGACTATCATCTGACCGTCACCTGACCATCACCTGACTATCATCTGACAATCACCTGACTACCACCTGACTATCACCTGACCAACACCTGACTATCACCTGACCATCATCTGAACAACACCTGATCATCACCTGACCAACACCTGACTATCAACTGACCATCACCTGACCAACATCTAACTATCAACTGACCATCACCTGACCATCACCTGACCATCACCTAACCAACATCTGACTATCACCTGACCATCATCTGACCAACACCTGACAATCACCTGACCATCACCGGACCAACACCTGACCATAACCTGACCAACACCTGACTATGAACTGACCATCACCTGACTATCATCTGACAATCACCTGACTACCACCTGACCATCAAATGACCAACACCTGACTATCACCTGACCATCACATGACCAACACCTGACTATCACCTGACAATCACCTGACCATCATCTGAACAACACCTGATCATCACCTGACCAACACCTGACTATCACCTGACCGTCACCTGACCATCACCTGACCAACACCTGACTATCAACTGACCATCACCTGACCAACATCTAACTATCAACTGACCATAACCTGACCATCAAATGACCAACACCTGACTATCACCTGACCATCACCTGACTATCACCTGACAATCACTTGACCATCACCTGACCATCACCTGACCAACACCTATCAACTGACCATCACCTGACCAACATCTATCAACTGATCATCACCTGACCATCACCTGACCAACACCTGACTATCACCTGACCAACACCTGACTATCAACTGACCATCACCTGACCAACACCTGACTATCAGCTGACCGACACCTGACCAACACCTGAGTCTGTGTGTGTGTACCATGTTGTCCTGGATCTTGGTGTAGCTGTTTGGTGAGTTGAGCCACAGCATCCTCCCCCGGTCCCGCCTCACGCCCTGCAGTTGGACACAGTTCCATGGAAACGTTTCCTGTTCGTCCCGCCCTACCCCAGTAACGGTTGCTGGGATCTCCACATCGTTATGATGATTAGGTTTCATTTTAACTATGGGATGGCGGTAGGTGTAACCTGTACGGTAACCCTGGTAACAATAACATTAACAGGTCAGAAGAGGAGTGCACACACAAACTCACACAAACACACACACATTGTGAATAATAAAAAGTCACTCACCAGGTTGTCCATCATCCTCATTAGAGACTCAAACTCCGCCTCCCCCACCCTCCATCTGATTTCGCCATTCTCCATCTCTCCACCTGCAGATGGGGACATCTTCACACACTCTTTGTCCAAGACACACAGGTTCTCAGCACCACCTGCACACAGCACAGCACACACCTCCACACACACACACACACACACACATGTTTTATGTTTAAGAGAAAAATGTAATTATTTCAACAGTTCAGAAATAAAATAAAGGCAGAAATAAAGGAGCTCTGAGTTCCTCACTGTCCCCACTGTCCAGCTTGCTCCCGGAAAGACTCATTAACAAGCTGCACTATCAAACTCATTAACTATCAGACTCATTAAATATCAGACTCTTTAATTGTCAGACTCATTAACTATCACTCTTTAACTATCAGACTCTTTAACTATCAGACTCATTAACTATCAGACTCTTTAACTATCAGACTCTTTAACTATCAGACTCATTAACTATCAGACTCTTTAACAGGCTGCACTATCAAACTCTTTATCTATCAGACTCTTTGTCAGACTCATTAACTATCACTCTTTAACTATCAGACTCTTTAACTATCAGACTCTTTAATTGTCAGACTCATTAACTATCACTCATTAACTATCAGACTCATTAACTATCAGACTCTTTAATTGTCAGACTCATTAACTATCACTCTTTAACTATCAGACTCATTAACTATCAGACTCATTAACTATCAGACTCTTTAATTGTCAGACTCATTAACTATCACTCTTTAACTATCAGACTCTTTAACTATCAGACTCATTAACTATCAGACTCATTAAATATCAGACTCTTTAATTGTCAGACTCATTAACTATCACTCTTTAACTATCAGACTCTTTAACTATCAGACTCATTAACTATCAGACTCTTTAACAGGCTGCACTATCAAACTCTTTATCTATCAGACTCTTTAATTGTCAGACTCATTAACTATCACTCATTAACTATCAGACTCATTAACTATCAGACTCTTTAATTGTCAGAATCATTAACTATCACTCTTTAACTATCAGACTCTTTAACTATCAGACTCATTAACTATCAGACTCTTTAACAGGCTGCACTATCAAACTCTTTATCTATCAGACTCATTAACTATCAGACTCATTAACTATCAGACTCTTTAATTGTCAGACTCATTAACTATCACTCTTTAACTATCAGACTCTTTAACTATCAGACTCATTAACTATCAGACCCATTAACTATCAGACTCATTAAATATCAGACTCTTTCATTGTCAGACTCATTAACTATCACTCTTTAACTATCAGACTCTTTAACTATCAGACTCATTAACTATCAGACTCTTTAACAGGCTGCACTATCAAACTCTTTATCTATCAGACTCTTTAATTGTCAGACTCATTAACTATCACTCATTAACTATCAGACTCATTAACTATCAGACTCTTTAATTGCCAGACTCATTAACTATCACTCTTTAACTATCAGACTCTTTAACTATCAGACTCATTAACTATCAGACTCTTTAACAGGCTGCACTATCAAACTCTTTATCTATCAGACTCATTAACTATCAAACTCATTAACTATCAGACTCTTTAAATATCAGACTCCTTAATTATCAGACTCATTAACTATCAGACTCTTTAATTATCAGACTCATTAAATATGTGACTCTTTAATTATCAGACTCATTAACTATCAGACTCATTAACTATCCGACTCTTTAACTATCAGACTCTTACTATCAGACTCTTTAACTATCAGACTCTTTAACTATCAGACTCTTACTATCAGACTCATTAACTATCAGACTCTTACTATCAGACTCTTTACCAAGCTGCACTATCAGACTCTTTAACTATCAAACTCTTTAACTATCAGACTCTTACTATCAGACTCTTTAACTATCAGACTTTTTAATTATCAGACTCATTAACTATCTGACTCTTTAATTATCAGACTCTTTAACTATCAGATTCTTTAACTATCAGACTCATTAACTATCAGACTCTTTAACTATCAGACTCTTACTATCAGACTCATTAACTATCAGACTCTTTAACTATCAGACTCTTACTATCAGACTCTTTAACTATCAGAATCTTTACCGAGCTGCACTCTCAGACTCTTTAACTATTAGACTCTTTAATGAGCTTCACTATCAGACTTATCAACTATCAGACTCTTACTATCAGACTCTTTAACTATCAGACTCTTACTATCAGACTCATTAACTATCAGACTCTTTAACTATCAGACTCTTACTATCAGACTCTTTAACTGTCAGAATCTTTACCGAGCTGCACTCTCAGACTCTTTAACTATTAGACTCTTTAATGAGCTTCACTATCAGACTTATCAACTATCAGACTCTTACTATCAGACTCTTTAACTATCAGACTCTTTAACGAGCTGCACTATCAGACTCATTAACTATCAGACTCTTACTATCAGACCCTTTACCGAGCTGCACTATCAGACTCTTTAACTATCAGACTCTTTAACTATTAGACTCTTTAACTATCAGAGTCTTTAACGAGCTGCACTATTAGACTCTTTAACTGTCAGACTCTTTAACTATCAGACTCTTTAACGAGCTGCACTATTAGACTCTTTAACTGTCAGACTCTTTAACTATCACACTCTTTACCGAGCTGCACTATCAGACTCTTTAACTGTCAGACTCTTTAACTATCAGACTCTTCACCGAGCTGCACTATCAGACTCTTACTATCAGACTCTTTACCGAGCTGCACTATCAGACTCATTAACTATCAGACTCTTTACCGAGCTGCACTATCAGACTCTTTAACTATCAGACTCATTAACTATCAGACTCTTACTATCAGACTCTTTACCGAGCTGCACTATCAGACTCTTACTATCAGACTCTTTACCGAGCTGCAGTATCAGACTCTTTAACTGTCAGACTCTTACTATCAGACTCTTTACCGAGCTGCACTATCAGACTCTTTAACTATCAGACTCTTTACCGAGCTGCACTATCAGACTCATTATTTGCACTTGCTTTAAATTGGTGATGTCTGCCCGAACCGATGTGGAGGTCAGGCCTGCATTAAGTTGCCATAGGCCCTATTATGATCCCCAGTTACAGCACTGTGGTGTGATGGTGTGTGTGTGTGTGTTTACCTGTATCTCACATGCTTGCTGGCTGTGGTATGCGTAATGAAAAGCTTCTTCAATTGTTTCTCCAAACGCCAGAAGGCCATGATTCCTTAACACTAACACCTGCAGCACACACACACACACACACACACTGCTGTTGAAAGTGCTGTATGAATAAACGCCGGTCCTGATTGGTTTAACAGCCACTGCTTGTGTGCTGAAGGCTCTCCAGTCTTCCGCTCATCTTCAGCAATCTTCAGCAAATGTAGAGCTCGCTTGACCATGTACAGTGACCTCTGCTGTTGCTAAAACATTACCTTGGCGGTGGGACCTAGGGCCTTCTGTAGCTCCGCCTTCTCTTGCCCGCCATCTACATCACCATGGTATGTGAAGTAAGACACCTCCCCCAGCAGCAAAGCCTCATGGGAAATTGGCAAAATGCCACATTTCATTGAAGAAATCTGAAAAATGAGACAACGATCAATCAAGTTTACTCTACACTGCTCTGTGTGTGTGTGTGTGTGTGTGTGTGTGTGTGTGTGTGAGAGAGAGAAGGAGTAAATGAGTGTGCGAGAGAAAGTGTGTGTGAAGTACGTACAGCAGCGGTAGCAGGTGTGTGTGTGTGTATAACACACTTTGCATCAGGGCGAGCAGAGTAAACAGCAGCATGGAGTTTAAACGCTGCATCATCAACAGCCAGTTCTATCGAGCCATGCTCCACCACCTGACCAATCAGATTCACCTTCATCTACAAACAACAAAACCAAACCTGAGAATAAGAGTGTGTCTGTGCTGCGTGTGTATCTGTGTGTGTCTGTCTGTCTCTGTATGTGTATGGGTCTGTCTGTATGTCTGTGTCTGTCTGTGTGTCTGTCTGTCTGTCTCTCTGTGTGTGTCTGTCTGTGTCTGTCTGTCTTGGCCTGTGTGTGTCTGTCTGTGTTTGTGTCGCTGTGTATGTATGTCTATCTATCTGTTTGTGTGTGCGTCTGTCTGTGTATGTGTGTGTGTTTGTCTGTATGTCTATGTGTGTGTCTGTGTATGTGTGTCTGTCTGTGTGTGTCTGTGTATGTGTGTCTGTCTGTATGTCTGTGTGTGTGTGTCTGTCTGTATATCTGTGTGTGTCTGTGTATGTGTGTCTATCTATCTGTTTGTGTGTGTGTTTGTCTGTATGGCTATGTGTGTGTCTGTGTATGTGTGTCTGTCTGTATGTCTGTGTATGTGTCTGTCTGTATATCTGTGTGTGTCTGTGTATGTGTGTCTGTCTGTGTGTGTCTGTGTATGTGTGTCTGTCTGTATGTCTGTGTGTGTGTCTGTCTGTTTGTCTGTGTGTGTGTGTGTGTCTGTGTATGTGTCTGTCTGTGTGTGTGTATGTGTGTCTGTCTGTATGTCTGTGTGTGTGTGTCTGTTTGTGTGTGTGTGTGTCTGTTTGTCTGTGTGTGTGTGTCTGTCTGTTTGTCTATGTGTGTGTGTCTGTGTATGTGTGTATGTCTGTATGTCTGTGTGTGTGTGTCTGTGTATGTGTGTATGTCTGTGTGTGTGTGTCTGTGTATGTGTGTATGTCTGTATGTCTGTGTGTGTGTGTCTGTCTGTTTGTCTGTGTGTGTGTGTGTGTGTGTGTGTATGTGTGTGTGTCTCTGTATGTGTATGTGTATGTATGTGTGTGTGTTTACCAAACTGGCTGCTGTTGCCTCAGAGAAGGAAAGACCCTGAGGGAGAATCAAAACATGATCCTGTTCTCTGCACACGCGCACCTAAGCGAGCGAGAGAGAGAGAGAGAGAGAGAGAGAGAACGATGGAGAGAGAGAGAGAGAGACATAGAGAGAGAGAGAGAGAGAGACATAGAGAGAGAGAGAGAGAGAGAGAGAGAACGATGGAGAGAGAGAGAGAGAAGGGTGGAGAGAGAGAGAATCTGAGAGGTACAGTACACCGGTCACGCCGCCCACTCTAACAGTGTGTCTATCACAGTTCGGTCTGTCGGTCAGTTCTGTAGATGAACGCTGGTGAAGATGCAGCAGCTGCTGATCGTTCCTCTGAACACCTCTCCTCCTGGAGAACGTCCCACATGCAGACCCTCACTACCTCAGACATCTCAGTGTGTCTAGCTGTGCAGTCGGAGAAGTTTGGTTCCAGTGTCATAATTGAAGTCCACTCCAAACTCCTCCCACTCTGAACCCCTGTGTGTGTGTGTGTTTTTGTGTGTGTGTGTACTCACAGTAACGTATGCGTTGGTGAAGTGTGTGTATCCGTACAGGTCCAGCAGGCGGTAGAGGCTGGCCAGTTTGCAGCGGTTCTGTCTTTCAGCTTTAGAGATCCAGTCCATCCCACACACATCATTCACTGGACTAAGAGAACCAGCACCTGCACACAGACACACACATACATACATACATACACACACACACACACACACACACTCACACATAGACACACACCCACAGAGGAAGGGTTTTATACAGAGACACTGTAAAACTGATGTTGGTCCGAAGCAGCTGATTTGTGCCTCACTTACGAATTTCAGGATTACCTGCAGCATTCACAGTCTTATAAGACAGAAGTGTGTGTGTATGTGTGTGTGTGTGTGTGCGTGTGTGTGTGTACTCACCGTTGGAACTGTATGCTGATGTATGTGTAAGAGTGTTGTTGAGGATGAGGTCAGCAATGTGGTTTATTGTGAATATCCCACTGCCCTTCACACTCTGCTCCCTCACTAAGCACTCCAACTCATCCTTAAACATCTAGAACGCACACACACACACACACACACACACACATAATAACTGAATGTAATCTCAAACACACAGTAACATAGAAAATAGAAACATCGAACGTTGTGTTGTGTAATTGTAAGACTTGTGGAGTTTAACGAGTAGCTCAGCACTGCAGGAGTTTTTGTATCTTAGACTTTTTGTGTGTGTGTGTGTGTGTGTGTGTGTAACTGTGGTTTGTTATGTTGGAATGAACTGCCTCCTCCGCTTCTGCTCATCTGGGAAATGGCCAGCACTCTGATTCCCTCTGCACGGTTACCATGGTGACGTTCTCTACTTGTTGGTTGTTATGCAATCAGACACAAGCGTGGGTTTTTCTCCACATGCAGAAATGAAGTGTGTGTGTGTGTGTGTAAAAGTGTTTCACTCTAATGTAACCTGGTGGCTCCAGCTGGTCTGCACTGAGAGCTGGTGTAAGGCTCAGAGGAACACTGCATCCATCCAGACTCGCTCGGAGTCTCAGCTCAGAGTTGTCTTCTATGTAAAATACGCACAGCTCACTATACTGATCACATCAGCTATAGAACAGCTCACTATACTGATCACATCGGCTATAGAACAGCTCACTATACTGATCACATCAGCTATAGAACAGCTCACTATACTGATCACATCGGCTATAGAACAGCTCACTATACTGATCACATCGGCTATAGAACAGCTCACTGTACTGATCACATCGGCTATAGAACAGCTCACTATACTGATCACATCGGCTATAGAACAGCTCACTGTACTGATCACATCGGCTATAGAACAGCTCACTATACTGATCACATCGGCTATAGAACAGCTCACTGTACTGATCACATCGGCTATAGAACAGCTCACTATACTGATCACATCGGCTATAGAACAACTCACTATACTGCTCACATCGGCTATAGAACAGCTCACTATACTGATCACATCGGCTATAGAACAGCTCACTATACTGATCACATCGGCTATAGAACAGCTCACTATACTGATCACATCGGCTATAGAACAGCTCACTGTACTGATCACATGGGCTATAGACCAGCTCACTGTACTGATCACATCGGCTATAGAACAGCTCACTATACTGATCACACTGACTACTGAACAGCTCACTGTACTGATCACATCGGCTATAGAACAGCTCACTATACTGATCACATCGGCTATAGAACAGCTCACTGTACTGATCACATCGGCTATAGAACAGCTCACTATACTGATCACATCGGCTATAGAACAGCTCACTGTACTGATCACATCGGCTATAGAACAGCTCACTATACTGATCACATCGGCTATAGAACAGCTCACTGTACTGATCACATCGGCTATAGAACAGCTCACTATACTGATCACATCGGCTATAGAACAACTCACTATACTGCTCACATCGGCTATAGAACAGCTCACTATACTGATCACATCGGCTATAGAACAGCTCACTATACTGATCACATCGGCTATAGAACAGCTCACTATACTGATCACATCGGCTATAGAACAGCTCACTGTACTGATCACATGGGCTATAGACCAGCTCACTGTACTGATCACATCGGCTATAGAACAGCTCACTATACTGATCACACTGACTACTGAACAGCTCACTGTACTGATCACATCGGCTATAGAACAGCTCACTATACTGATCACATCGGCTATAGAACAGCTCACTGTACTGATCACATGGGCTATAGACCAGCTCACTGTACTGATCACATTGGCTATAGAACAGCTCACTATACTGATCACATCGGTTATAGAACAGCTCACTGTACTGATCACATCGGCTATAGAACAGCTCACTATACTGATCACATCGGCTATAGAACAGCTCACTGTACTGATCACATCGGCTATAGAACAGCTCACTGTACTGATCACATCGGCTATAGAACAGCTCACTATACTGATCACATCGGCTATAGAACAGCTCACTATACTGATCACATCGGCTATAGAACAGCTCACTATACTGCTCACATCGGCTATAGAACAGCTCACTGTACTGATCACATCGGCTATAGAACAGCTCACTGTACTGATCACACCAGCTACTAAACAGCTCACTGTACTGATCACACTGACTACTGAACAGCTCACTATACTGATCACACCGGCTACAGAACAGCTTACTGTACTGATCACACCGGCTACAGAACAGCTTACTGTACTTATCACACAGATTACCGAACAGCTCACTGTACTGATCACAACGACTACTGAACAGCTCACTGTACTGATCACACCGACTACCGAACAGCTCACTGTACTGATCACATCGGCTACAGAACAGCTTACTGTACTGATCACACAGATTACCGAACAGCTCACTGTACTGATCACAACGACTACTGAACAGCTCACTGTACTGATCACACCGGCTACCGAACAGCTCACTGTACTGATCACATCGGCTACCGAACAGCTCACTGTACTGATCACACCGACTACCGAACAGCTCACTGTACTGATCACACCAGCTACTGAACAGCTCACTGTACCGATCACATCGGCTACTGAACAGCTCACTGTACTGATCACATCAGCTGCTGAACAGCTCAGTGTACTAATCACACCGGCTACCGAATAGCTCACTGTACTGATCACATTGGCTACCGAACAGCTCACTGTACTGTGTTTTAACAGACTCTGCAGTGTGTGTGTGTGTGTGTGTGTGTGTGTGTGTGTTACCGGACTCTGCAGTGTGTGTGTGACCCTCTTCCTCTGCTCCATCATGTTGATTTCCTGTCTCAGGTCAGGTGGTTTGGTGCTGAATTGTGGGTAATGTAGTTCATCTGAGTTGTAGTTGTGTTTAAGGTCCAGGCTGCGCGGGGGTAAAACATGCGAGTTCGCCCTGCTCACACTCATCCTCTTACACACACACACTGCAGCACACACTGACACACACACACACACACACACATAAACTGATGCACACACGCGGATACACTCACACTGAGTTAGAAAATTACATTAGAATTTTCTTCCATATTAGGTAATGTTTTACACAACATCTAAACACTGTCACACACGCACACACACACACACACACATGTCTCAGAATTATGGTAAACTCACCGCACTGTTCTCACTGTCTCTCTGCTCGTCACACTCCGAATACAGCACACACACACACTCTCAGAGAGTCTGCCTGGCACTTGAGGGGGCTCTCTGTGTGGGAGCAGTGTGTGTGTATGTGTGTGTGCGTGTGTGCGTGTGTGTGTGTGTGTGTGTGTGATTTGTAAGATGATCATGTGATCCACTGTCTCCACCTACAGACAATACCAACCCTCCAGAACAAAAAGATCTCATGTATTAACATTATATAACTGTTCTATTACTGTTATAATAACCCAGAGTGAATGAGGGCCTATTCTGTATGAGAGGAATAGACAAGCAGCTAAAACACACACACACACACACACACACAAACAGTAGTGTTCTAAACAGCCTCAGTGTTTAGAAAGTTCTAATTTCCATGGTTACAATATTCTTTGATTTCTGATCTGCTCTTACTGTCCCCGAACTGCCCTCCATCAGCAGAGGGCGCCACTGTCCAAAAACTCTTCTTAAACACTTTTCACCACGGAATTTAAATTGACTGATGTCTGTAACTACTTCGCAACACAGCAGCAGTCAGATTAAAGATGAAAAATAAAACACAATAAAACAGTGTGGGTGTGGATGGGGATGTTTTCTGGTCTGCGTTCGTAGTTGACAAATAAGAAAAGTACTTTGATTCTGTTAATAATGACAAAATACTGCACAGGTGTTGCGCTGTAGACTCAGTCACTGCAGCACTGAGGGGTGTAGTACAGGGTAGTGAACAGCAGGTGGCGCTGCAGCTTCAGTCATTACAGCACTGAGGGGTGTAATACAGGATAGTGAACACCAGGTGGAGCTGCAGGTTCAGTCACTGTACCACTGAGGGGTGTAATACAGGGTAGTGAACACCAGGTGGAGCTGCAGGTTCAGTCACTGTACCACTGAGGGGTGTAATATAGGGTAGTGAACAGCAGGTGGCGCTGTTCAGTCACTGCAGCACACACTCTGTTGATAGTTGAGCTGTAGTTCACTGGTATTACTGGTGTGTAGTTTTTTTGAAAGATTAGTTAAATTTACATAGTGCTGTAAGACACTGTTTACTGTGACTGACACACATACACACACACACACACACACACACACATAAATAAACTCATTATTAATTTGCAGAGGACCATCAGATAAACGTGTGTGTGTTAGGCTGAGAGAAGTGTCTGCTACTTTATTCGAATCTGTAGCAGCAGACACTATCATTACTCACTGAGCATGGACATGTGTGTGTGTGTGTGTCTGTGTGTTTGATGTCGGACATTGAGGACACTCTACAGTCTCCATCATAAAAACTACAACACTGCTGAAGGATGAGCGGACTGCTAACTGCTCTTCATCACCAGTATGAAATGAATTTCAGCCAGATGTCTGATCAACGCTTCCACACTGTGAGTTTCTTCTGTAAGTACCCTGACTCTCAGACTCTGTAAGTACTCTGACCCTTAGACTCTGTAAGTACTCTGACTCTCAGACTCTGTAAGTACCCTGACTCTCAGACTCTGTAAGTACTCTGACTCTCAGACTCTGTAAGTACCCTGACTCTCAGACTCTGTAAGTACTCTGACTCTCAGACTCTGTAAGTACCCTGACTCTCAGACTCTGTAAGTACCCTGACTCTCAGACTCTGTAAGTACCCTGACACTCAGACTCTGTAAGTACTCTGACTCTCAGACTCTGTAAGTACTCTGACACTTAGACTCTGTAAGTACTCTGACTCTCAGACTCTGTAAGTACTCTGACACTTAGACTTTGTAAGTACCCTGACACTCAGACTCTGTAAGTACCCTGACACTCAGACTCTGTAAGTACTCTGACTCTCAGACTCTGTAAGTACTCTGACACTTAGACTTTGTAAGTACCCTGACACTCAGACTCTGTAATACTCTGACTCTCAGACTCTGTAAGTACCCTGACTCTCAGACTCTGTAAGTACTCTGACTCTCAGACTCTGTAAGTACCCTGACACTCAGACTCTGTAAGATAAGATAAGATAAGATAGTCCTTTATTAGTCCCGCAGTGGGGAAATTCCCAAAGGAGGTGCACCGTTCCTGGAGGTACTGCAATACCAGGTCGATGCGTGGAGCGGAAGGAGCAAGCTCCTCTTCCAGCTCCCTGTTCCAAAAAATCAATTTAATATCTCTGTACTCTGTACACTTAGACTTTGTAAGTACCCTGACACTCAGACTCTGTAAGTACTCTGACTCTCAGACTCTGTTCATAAATATTTCATTATTTTCACTCAATCTTTATCATTCAGTTCAGATTGATTCCAATATCTATAACAAGAATTCAAGAATTTATTTCCCTGGTGGTCTAGTGGTTAGGATTCGGTGCTCTCACCGCCGAGGCCCGGGTTCGATTCCCGGTCAGGGAACAAGACTTTGAGAATTTCCCCACTGTGGGACTAATAAAGGATTATCTCTCTCTCTCTTATTAAAAACCATCAGAACTCTTTAATATACAATTTTTTCTTTAATGTTATTTAACTGATTTAATGTATTAAATTGGATTCACCTGATTACTTGAGAACCTGTTTTATTTTATGATGCTGTTGTAAAAACGTGCCCCAACTGCCTCTGAAAGATTTAAATCCTTCCAGTGTTCAGGATGAGGAACTGGATCTGTCTGAAGCTCTGTGTGAAGCAGTGACAGGTAGACATGATTACTGCAATCAGATGTAGACAAATTAGCTCATGGAGTCTGATTTAAGTCTGGTTTCTGTAGGACGCTGTCATATTAATAAAAGTCCCACCAGACAGAAGGACCCCTGCTGTGAACGTTCCTGCAGCTACGGCAGCTCAGTAACTGCTCCTGCAGGTTCCTGCTGTGCTTCCATGCTCAGTTTTATCGTGAATGAAGCATCGCTGCTCGTAATTGTGGGAGTTTGTCGGAAAAGCCAGAAGGTGTTTGTTTAAAACGTCTCTGTTAGATCCAGTAAAACAAACGCAGCTGAAGAGCTCCAGAAGGTTGATGTTCACATAAACCATGACTGCACTGAGTGAGGAGATACTACATTACTGAAACCTGCTTCATTCTGTGACTGATTACAGTGCAGATACACAGGCAGGTGTGCCATCAGACTCCCGCTGACGGTAAGCCACTGTTAGGAGTTTAGCATTCGACTTGTGCCCCCCTGGGACACAGTGGTAGTCCACTGAACCATTGAGCCAGTCAGAGCCCACAAAACGCCCCTTTTCATCAACTCTTTTTCCACCAAGATCCTAATTTACTAATTTCCCTCCTTTTCTTACAGTTGTTATATTTCATAAATCCTTCTTCTCTGGTTGTAATATCCCTCTTAGTTTGTCTTCTCTTAAAATCTGAGAAGATTAAAGACTAGTTAGATCTTGAACACATTTCGTTTGTCTGGGTGGTCCAAGGGTGGACCAGCAGCAGCCCGTTATATATCTGCTCGTTACCTGGGCAGCACAGTGATGATGGATTAAAAAAATACAGCCACGAAACGTTTGTCTCACCTGCTGACCATGCTTCTCACACCTACCTGTAACTGCTCACCAGTAAAACTGCATGTACAACCCCACCTGGACAGTAAGACGGAAATCCAGGTTTGGGTGCAGGTTGGAGCTGGGTTACTGGGCGAAATGGTGCGGCTATGTCTGCAGCGTTGGGTGGGTTGAGTTTTGGGCTGTTGGGGTTCGCGATCTACAAGATTCTCTCCACTGCAGAAAAAAGTGGCTGCCTGGTCAAGCCTGGCTCATCACTGCCTCTGTTTAATTCTGCTGATTATCATAAATTCTAAATCTAATGGGATCTTCAGTGACTATGATGTGGAACTACAGCTGAGGTTACCTGAGAGAAGCAGTTCAATGCTAAAAGATGGCCTCCAGGACGATTCATCAAGGAACGGAGGCTGCTCTGAGGGAAATGCATGAGGTTTCTAACCCTAACCCTAACCCTTATTAGCTACTCCATGTACTGCTAGATATTTCTGCTATTGTGTAACTTGTATGTGTATGTATTGTGTATGTATGTATGTGTATAATCACTGCTACTTCGCAAAAGCCTTGTATCTCCCGGTTTGGAGAATTTTTAAAATCATGTGAATCTGATGGAATTTCTAACAGTCAAGAATAGAAATGAGCTTCAGAGGTTTTATTACATTTCTATAAAAATATGAAATATGAAACACAGAAGTATAGAATGCTAATGTGAACCGAAAGACATCTTGGTTTCAGTTCTCCAGTCACGCAGTCCGACCGCAGCCCTCCTACGGCTTAATGATTTGTTTTGACAGTTGGTGACGACGCCTCGTTTTTTTCAAAGGTCATGAATAATAATCAGCCAGAAAAAAAGAAACACACTGTCTTTCATCAAATCCTGCAAATCTGTGCCAATCAAAACACACAGGAGTGCAACATTAAGAGGTGTGTGTGTGTGTGTGTGAAGCCGGACAGACTGAGAGTGTCCGACAGAGTGGTAATGAAATGGAGTCAGGTGTTCTAATCGTTCAGACGGTATTAAATACTCATACGGTTCTAAACAGAACCTCCTCTAGTCATACCTCAGCACAGCGCAGAGAGTGACCTTTACAAATGTTAAATATCCTTCACTCACTCACACACACACACACACACACACACACAATCATTATCAGCCTCCCGTGTTCACACACACTGATGATCTGGAACTGAGGGACGTGAAATGATCATGCTGGTTCTGTAAATCGGAGCAGATCGGAGATCCAGGATAAAGACCTGCTAGAAGACACCAGACCACATTCCTTCCACAAACGACCCAACTGAGACCCCCTGCTCTCAAAGGTCTCAGAGTGGTTGTTTTAGTCCATATCTGAATGAGGTTACTGTGTTCCCACCTGCCCAAACAGAGGACCAGCGGAAAATCAGCACTGTAAATTCCTTTTAGGCTGGATTTTGTGTGTGTGTGTGTGTCTACTGGTGTAACTGTACACACACACAAAATCCAGCCTAAAAGGAATTTACAGTGCTGATTTTCCGCTGGTCCTCTCAAACACACACACACACACTCAAACAGTACAGTTACACCAGTACACACACACACACACACACACACACACACACACACACTCAAACAGTACAGTTACACCAGTACACACACTCTGAACCAGTACAGTTACACCAGTACACACACTCTGAACCAGTACAGTTACACCAGTACACACACTCTGAACCAGTACAGTTACACCAGTACACACACACTCAAACAGTACAGTTACACCAGTACACACACACACTCAAACAGTACAGTTACACCAGTACACACACACTCAAACAGTACAGTTACACCAGTACACACACACACTCAAACAGTACAGTTACACCAGTACACACACTCTGAACCAGTACAGTTACACCAGTACACACACACTCAAACAGTACAGTTACACCAGTACACACACACACTCAAACAGTACAGTTACACCAGTACACACACACTCAAACAGTACAGTTACACCAGTACACACACACACTCAAACAGTACAGTTACACCAGTACACACACTCTGAACCAGTACAGTTACACCAGTACACACACACTCAAACAGTACAGTTACACCAGTACACACACACACACTCAAACAGTACAGTTACACCAGTACACACACTCTGAACCAGTACAGTTACACCAGTACACACACTCTCAACCAGTACAGTTACACCAGGACACACACACTCAAACAGTACAGTTACACCAGTAAACACACACACACTTAAACAGTACAGTTACACCAGTACACACACACACACTCAAACAGTACAGTTACACCAGTACACACACACACACACACACACTCAAACAGTACAGTTACACCAGTACACACTCTCTGAACCAGTACAGTTACACCAGTACACACACTCTCAACCAGTACAGTTACACCAGGACACACACACTCAAACAGTACAGTTACACCAGTACACACACACACACACACACACACACACACACACACACACACACTCAAACAGTACAGTTACACCAGTACACACACTCTGAACCAGTACAGTTACACCAGTACACACACACACAACTAGTACAGTCCATTACGCTGCCACAGGTCTAAGGGAAGAGGATGCAGGATCATGTGACTATTTCTGGATTCAGACATTAATATAAACTCCAACACTGAAACACTTGAGACACTTGAAATCCAGCAGGACGAGTGGAGCGACAGCAACACCAGAGAAATCAGCACTGCAGGCTCTGATTGGTGGATCTATAAAAGTGTTTATTCAGACTAACAGTTCGATTCACAGTCAGAGTGAAAGCGCAGAGTCAGCGGTGAGAAGCAATGAGCCATGCACTGTAAAATCTACTGTATTTAACCATAAACAGCACGTTCAATATACAGCAGCGGAAAGGCACGACAGCACACACACTCACACACACACACACACATGCGCGCACACACACAAAACGCTGGTGATGAAACTAGAATCTTCTGTCAGCTTCAAACTATGAAACCTCTTCCTGTCTCAACGCTTTAATTCACAACAATCTTTAACAGAAATGGACGAGGGCAGAAAACCCAGGTCCAGAAAGGAACCATCTTAACAGAGATGCCCAGGTCCTGGGGTGGACTTTTACTTCCTGGACCTGGATTTCCCATCTCTACTGACTGAGTTTAATTCAGACTGAAAGTGTCGATCTTCTCTATGAAGTGCCACAAAACTGACCATAAAACATGCTTTAAATATGTTTCATATACAATAAAAATAACAACAATTAAAGATAAATAAGTTCCATATTTCTATCAGATAAACACTGTCAAGTGAACTACCAAGCTTTCTTTAATGCTAACGCTAATGCTAAAACTCCCTTCTGTGACTAGCTAATATGTCCATGTGGGGTCTGTATGGATGTCCTATCCGGGAACCAGAACGTTTTGTCCTCTGGTTCCACATTTGAATGCCCACCATGGTCAGTGATGGGAGCAGGAGGGGTTATGCATGGGGCCCCATCTGTGTTGTTCTCTGCTTACGGGGCCTAGATGGGAAAACACCCAGTAAAAACCTACCCAGAGCCCATGCCAACCTGGAACCCACCGGGCCCACATTCCTTCCATGTGAGCCCCACATGAGCATGTTGGCTGGGTTCCCACAAATTACGTTATTTACAGGTGAAATAAACACGTCTGCAGAGCGAGAAGAAACACACCCTGCTGAACAACCTGGTAAACACAGACAGACAGAGACAGACAGGCAGACTCTGTGCAGGTTTTGGTGATGAGGTTGATTTCAGACGTTGGTGCAGTTCGGAATCTCTCTGCTCCTTAATCTCTCTCCAAACCCGGAAGCTCCTGCACACAGAAACACAAACCCAGAACACAGGCTGAAAGCCCTACATCCAGCTCACTCCAACAGCCCAGCATTTTGTGTTCAGTGTCTGGGGTTCTGCTTCTTAAGTTTAGCACTGGAGCTATGAGCCTGATGTAGCTAACGGTGCTGTAGAACATTCTGGAAAAGAAGCTGAATTTAAGAGGGTTCTGACACTGTATGACCTCTTATCTAGAACATTGACTAAAGAACTGTGTATCTGATTCAGGAACATGAGGAGGTGTAAATGCGGTCAGCTGGAGAACCGCCTGCAATCAGCTTTTGATGAGTGAAGAGAGAGAAGTGTAAAAGGAAAATCAATAGAGGCCGAGGGGAAACTTCCACAGCAGACACAGAGGGAACCAGGGGTCAATCTGCTGGCCACACACACTCACACACACTGCTGCAGTATCTCAGTCAGTTAGGCTTTCTCCACTCAGACAGAACTACGGTCACAGTGCAGAATAACCCTCTGCTTTATTATTTTACTGCAGTTAAATATCCTCCAGAACCCAGTGTGTGCAGAACTACACTGCTCTAGAACCTTACGCTGGAAAACAAGCAAAAATAAAAAGGTTCTAAAAAGTTCATGTTTATTAACTTGATTTTACTCTGAAAACAAGGTGAAAGAGGAGTAAAAAAATACTTGGAGTGGAATTTGGTGTAACAAGTTTTGGTAATTAATGTGAATGTATTTGTTAGTTATAAAATCTTGTCGTTTTCGGGGGGTTTTGAATCATCAATAAACTCAAAGTTTGACTTACAAATTAAAAATGAATATCATTAAAGTCTGTAAATTGAATAATTGTTTATGTTCATTTAAATAATGTTCACTGAAACCAGACACTGTGGTCGGCCAAAATGAAGTGTATTCTGTACAGTGGTTCATTTCTCAGTGTGTTTTTGGGGTAGTGGAAACTGTGTATTTGTGTGTGTGTCGGGGGGTGGGGGTGGGTGGTTGGGGGGTGGGTGGGTGGGTGGGTGTTGGTTTGGACGGTTCAGTTACTGTACTGATCTCTGTGATTCTGCACAAACTGTGCACATCTCTGACAGGGGTGTGTGTGTTGGGGTGATACAAACGTGGATTTTTTCAGGCAGGTTTGTCGGAGCTCCAGTTAATTATTTATCTGATGGTGCCGAGTGTTCAGATTGGAAGCTGATTTTATAGCTGATGAATTCTTAATGAAAGCAGTAGAATTAGTCAGGCTTTAGTTGTGTATTCTCCGATGATGGCTATCAACACTGCAGTCACACAGGACGTCACAGAAGAACAATGACTAAAAAATCTGATTTGCTTTTAGAGAATTCCAGTCTGCAGTGGTGATCCATGTTTTAGGAAACTGTGTGACATCACTGGAAGGTTGCATATCATGTTTTCAGTGGAAATTAAGCTCTTTAATGAGGGTTATTCAGAGGAACTGAGTTCATTCACTGCAGGGCAGGGTAGAAGGACATTGAATTAAAGGGATAGTAAGTCAGGGACAGTGAGTAAATAGGACAGTGTGTGAGGGACAGTGAGTGAGGACAGTGAGTTAATGGGACAGTGAGTGAGGGACAGTGAGTTAATGGGACGGTGAGTGAGGGACAGTGAGTTAATGGGACAGTGTGTGAGGGACAGTGAGTGAGGGACAGAGAGTTAATGGGACAGTAAGTTAATGGGACAGTGAGTGAGGGACAGTGAGTTAATGGGACAGTGAGTGAAGGACAGTGAGTTAATGGGACAGTGAGTGATGGACATTAAGTTAATGGGATAGTGAGTGAAGGACAGTGAGTGAGGGACAGTGAGTTAATGGGACAGTGAGTGAGGGACAGTGAATTAAAGGGACAGTGAGCGAGGGACAATGAGTGAGGGACAGTGAGTTAATGGGACAGTGAGTTAATGGGACAGTGTGTGAGGGACAGTGAGTTAATGGGACAGTGAGTGAGGGACAGTGAGTTAATGGGACAGTGAGTGATGGACAGTGAGTAAGGGACAGTAAGTGAAGGACAGTGAGTGAGGGACAGTGAGTTAATGGGACAGTGAGTGAGGGACAGTGTGTGAGGGACAGTGAGTGAGGGACAGTGAGATAATGGGACAGTAAGTTAATGGGACAGTGAGTTAATGGGACAGTGAATGAAGGACAGTGAGTTAATGGGACAGTGAGTGAGGGACAGTGAGTTAATGGGACAGTGAGTGAAGGACAGTGAGTGAGGGACAGTGAGTTAATGGGACAGTGAATGAAGGACAGTGAGTTAATGGGACAGTGAGTGAGGGACAGTGAGTTAATGGGACAGTGAGTGAGGGACAGTGAGTTAATGGGACAGTGAGTGAAGGACAGTGAGTGAGGGACAGTGAGTTAATGGGACAGTGAGTGAGGGACAGTGAGTTAATGGGACAGTGAGTGAAGGACAGTGAGTGAGGGACAGTGCGTTAATGGGACAGTGAGTGAAGGACAGTGAGTGAGGGACAGTGAGTTAATGGGACAGTGAGTGAGGGACAGTGAGTAAATGGGACAGTGAGTGAGGGACAGTGAGTTAATGGGACAGTGAGTAAAGGACAGTGAGTGAGGGACAGTGAGTTAATGGGACAGTGAGTGAGGGACAGTGAGTTAATGGGACAGTGAGTGAAGGACAGTGAGTGAGGGACAGTGAGTTAATGGGACAGTGAGTGAGGGACAGTGAGTAAATGGGACAGTGAGTTAATGGGACAGTGAGTTAATGGGATGTTAAAATTGTGTGTGTGTGTGTGTGTGTGTGTGTGTGTGTTTACCTCCATTCTGGGCCTCCAACTCCTCCATCATGTCCTGGGCTGTGTGTGGGGGCGGAGCCTGGCTGTGTGCTACAGGGCATGATGGGAAGGGCGTGTGTGTGCTGATGCGAGTGGTGAAAGGGATGTGTGTGCTGCTGCGGGGTGTGTATGGAGTGTGTGTTTTGTTCTGATTCTGTCCGACAGCACTAATCATCTCTGGCTCCTTCTCTTGTGTGTCCTCCGTCTGCACGTGGATCCATGGAATCTTGCTGATCACATATACACACACACACATACACACACACACACACACACACACACACACACACACACAATGAGGAGAGTTTGGTGGATCTGATGTTGAATTAAACTGGATGTTTATAAGATCAGGATCAGGGTCAAGGCGCTAAACTGCTTCCAGTTTTTATTAGATATGATTTTATTTTAAGCTTCTTTAAAGAGAAACTCTTTACAGACCTTCAGCAACACGTAACACCAGTGAAGCATCTGATACCTGACACTGAGTCCTAATCCTAACTGGAACCTCATTCCTGATCCGAATCTTAGCGCTGTTCAGAGGTTTCTCCAGGTGGTATGTTGGGAATAAGAAGGTGTGCAGAGCTCCAAATAAAGTGTAAAACAGAAAGCTCAGAACTGCTCAGCAGGGCAATTTATTTTAAACACTTTTGGCAATATAGTGAATGTGATTGCGCTGGGATAAATCCTGTGATAAATGCTGTGATAAATCCTGTGATAAATCCTGTGATAAATGCTGTGATAAATGCTGTGACAAATGCTGTGACAAATGCTGTGATAAATCCTGTGATAAATTCTGTGATAAATCCTGTGATAAATCCTGTGATAAATGCTGTGATAAATCCTGTGATAATTCCTGTGATAAATGCTGTGATATATACTGTGATAAATGCTGTGATAAATACTGTGATAAATGCGGTGATATATACTGTGATATATACTGTGATATATACTGTGATAAATGCTGTGATAAATGCTGTGATAAATGCTGTGATAATTCCTGTGATAAATGCTGTGATATATACTGTGATAAATCCTGTGATAATTCCTGTGATAAATGCTGTGATATATACTGTGATAAATGCTGTGATAAATCCTGTGATAAATGCTGTGATATATACTGTGATAAATGCTGTGATAAATGCTGTGATATATACTGTGATAAATCCTGTGATAAATCCTGTGATAAATGCTGTGATATATACTGTGATATATATTGTGATAAATCCTGTGATAATTCCTGTGATAAATGCTGTGATAAATCCTGTGATAAATGCTGATATATACTGTGATATATACTGTGATAAATCCTGTGATAAATCCTGTGATAATTCCTGTGATAAATGCTGTGATATATACTGTGATAAATGCTGTGATATATACTGTGATAAATGCGGTGATATATACTGTGATATATACTGTGATAAATGCTGTAATAAATGCTGTGATATATACTGTGATAAATGCTGTGATATATACTGTGATAAATGCGGTGATAAATGCTGTGATATATACTGTGATACATGCTGTGATATATACTGTGATAAATGCGGTGATATATACTGTGATAAATGCTGTGATATATACTGTGATATATACTGTGATAAATGCTGTGATAAATGCTGTGATATATACTGTGATAAATGCTGTGATAAATGCTGTGATATATACTGTGATATATACTGTGATAAATGCTGTGATATATACTGTGATAAATGCGGTGATATATACTGTGATAAATGCTGTGATATATACTGTGATATATACTGTGATAAATGCTGTGATAAATGCTGTGATATATACTGTGATAAATGCTGTGATATATACTGTGATATATACTGTGATAAATGCTGTGATAAATCCTGTGATAAATGCTGTGATATATACTGTGATATATACTGTGATAAATCCTGTGATAATTCCTGTGATAAATGCTGTGATAAATCCTGTGATAAATGCTGATATATGCTGTGATATATACTGTGATAAATCCTGTGATAAATCCTGTGATAAATGCTGTGATATATACTGTGATAAATGCTGTGATATATACTGTGATAAATGCGGTGATATATACTGTGATAAATGCTGTGATATATACTGTGATAAATGCTGTGATAAATGCTGTGATATATACTGTGATATATACTGTGATAAATGCTGTGATAAATCCTGTGATAAATGCTGTGATATATACTGTGATAAATCCTGTGATATATACTGTGATATATACTGTGATAAATCCTGTGATAATTCCTGTGATAAATGCTGTGATATATACTGTGATAAATTCTGTGATAAATGCTGTGATATATACTGTGATAAATGCTGTGATAAATGCTGTGATATATACTGTGATAAATCCTGTGATAAATCCTGTGATAAATGCTGTGATATATACTGTGATAAATCCTGTGATAAATGCTGTGATATATACTGTGATATATACTGTGATAAATGCTGTGATATATACTGTGATAAATGCGGTGATATATACTGTGATATATACTGTGATAAATGCTGTGATAAATGCTGTGATATATACTGTGATAAATGCTGTGATAAATGCTGTGATATATACTGTGATATATACTGTGATAAATGCTGTGATAAATGCTGTGATATATACTGTGATAAATGCTGTGATATATACTGTGATATATACTGTGATAAATGCTGTGAGTAAGAGTTTGTTACCGTTTAAACTTGTAGATGAAGAACATGGCCAAACCCACAAAGGCAAGAGACACCAGCATCAGCGCTGCAGAGCCACTAGGGAGTACACTGGAGTCCACCAGCGGAGCTGCACACACCCACCCACCCATCCACCCACACACACCCACACACACACACACACACACACACACACACACACACACACGTTAGCCAGAAAGCAGTTGAGTGACACACAAGGAACTGAGATTAAATGGATCTGAATGGCTCCTCACTGTGATTTAACAGTAAAGCTCCGCCCCAAGAGTGCTGCTCAGTACAATCTGATGTAGTGTGAATGGGTGGGGCTAAACCATTGTAGATGAAGTATGCAGAGATGCAAATGCTCTGACTCTGTGAAAGTTTGTAATATTTTAATTGTTTAAAGGAATGTTCTGTATGTAAATGAGTGAATGTAATTAAGCGACTCGTTTAGCTGAAGGTAACGAACGACTCATTAAACTGAACAGAGTGTGTGTTGGAGGAGTGGATAGTAACAGAAAGTGTGTAAGGGTTCTGAGAGAGTGACAGGCACATCAGTCTACATAATATCACACACACACACACACTCGCGCTGCGTGTGTGACCTTTCAGCAGAATTCTGGTGGCATTCTGAACCTTCTCCTGTTCGCAGAAATGAAGATGAATCGGTCTGTCTGGAAAAGGGTAACAGAGTTTTTTTGTGGAGAGAGAAGAGCGTCGCTCTCTCTGATCGTCTCTAATCAGACACAGTCAGAGATCCATTTAAACCCACTGGTGTAACTGGGATCTTATGGGTTCCAGTGCAAAACAAACTAATAAGCCACGCCCTCTAATAAAACTTTAAATTAATAATTAATGACGGAAACCAACACAGACGTTCTGTGAGTGTCTTCACTGAGGTCATTCTAAAACTCTGTTAAAGAGAGACAGGGTCAGATCAGGAATGAACACGAACAGCGAAGAGTTAATATGAGGACAGTAATGAGTCAGAGAAGGAGCTGCATCAGGTGAGGGGTGGAGCTTAAAGGGGCTTGGCAGTGTAAACACCAAAGCAGGTGGCCTGGCCAAGTGCAATTCCCAGCTGAGCCAGGAGGAGGCGTCAGTCCTCCCAACAGGGGGATAAGGAGACAAATGTGCATACAAAGCACCTTGGGCTAGCCAGTTAAGCTAACGGCCCCAGTATGCTTGTTCAACCCTGTCTGGCCAGTAGTTAAACCACTGATGCAAGAGGATTCAGCCAAGCGTTCTGTTAAAGTAGGCGGGTCTTGAGCAATACTGAGCAACGAATCAGAGGCAGACACTTTGATGACAGACGGATCTCAAGACTAGTTTGCTAGTAAACCTGTTGTCTTTAACAGTGCTGAAAGTCTCTGAAAGTTCCTAGAGAAGAGGAACCTGAGACGCAGTATGACCAGAACATAATTTATCTGAAGAGCTGCTGCCAGTGAGGAAGCCTCAGGCCCTTCCAGATCTTCAGAGAAAGAGGACTGAAAAAATATTGATTATTTGTGGTTCATTTTTCTGTAAGAGAATCAGAATTGCTCGTTATCAGAGACGGAGAGGAGACAGCAGGTTTTGAGAGGTCTAAAGTTTTCTCTCCAGACTGAGCATGAAAATCTTCTCTCTCTCAGACAAGTCTCTGAATCATGAATGAGCAAAGCTACACTGATCGCCTTCCATCAGCTCCGAAAGGCTTTTCTGTAGAACAGGCGAATCGGCTGTAGGAGCATCCTCCTTCCGTCCGAGATCTTCAGATTGAAGTCCAGCTAAAGCACCAGATTATTCCAGAGCATGCTGTTGTACTGTACACTGTGACAACAACAGCATGGAGCTCACACAGTGTTCCAGGGAATCCACAGCTGGAAAATAATGACCCTAACATGCTTCCGTTCCTAGCGCTCTGATTCAGCTTCTGCACATTCCCCCATTCCCTATTCCAACACATGCCAGGCTTCAGGTTTGTGTTCTGCTGAGAGAGAGTACAAATGTGTGATTCTCAGTGTTCGGGAATTCTGTCTTAATTGGAACTTTCATGGGAATGTAAATGTGGTCAGTGGTTTCGTGTTTTGTTAAGAATTGATTTGACGAAGCTCGCTCTGCTCTTTGAAGCTTTTCAGAGGTGGAGAGTCTTTATGCATTTTTTAAAGCAGCTCAGTGGAGCTTACTGCAGGCCTTCCTCACCATTCAGTCTCTCCAGTTCAACCAGTGCTCTGTATTTCCCTCTTATGGGTTTTATGCTGGTTAAAGTGGGGGTTTACATCGCTGGACTCTTTATGCTCCTCTATCCCTCACTGTCTGATCTAGTTGTTTATAAAGGGTTTTGTTGAGTCTGACGGCAGCGGCCGTGTCAGACTGAAGCTGCGAAGTGGAACAAAGTGACAGGAGTGGCATTCCCGTGTGTGTGTGTGTGTGTGTGTGTGTGTGTGTGTGTGTGTGTGTGGTGGTGGTGGTGGGGGGTGCTGGAGTCTTAACCAGTGCGTGAGAGAGAGCTTACCCAGTGTGAGCTGAGTGACAGAAACAGTGATCCGAGTGTCTGGTTTCAGATCAAACTGGATCAAGTTCTGGTTCAGAGCGTTAATGAACACCTCCAGCATCTAAAGCAGCAGAAACCATGAAAACAGTTCAGCAGCCAGTTCAACCAGTAAAGCAGGAGACCCAGCACTCAGAACCAGCCTCGGCCCCAGATACAGAGAACCGGAAAGACCAGACATTGTTCTAACACATGATGAAGAGGATCATGATCATTCATTATTTATTCATTATTTAGATCTAGATTTGCAAGGTTCCATTCTTAGATATGTTCTAGAAAAACAATTTGAAAGTGTGTGTGTGTGTTACTTTATTAAGCTGTTCCTCGGCTCTGGGTTTGCTGTGGTTTTTCTCGGGGAGGATGAAGAGTTCAGCTGCAGTTGGAGATCCAGGAAACACTGACACCAATAAACGTTCCTCTGGAAATGTACACACCTGCACACACACACACACACACACACATACACACACACACACACACACACACACAGAAGACACAGTTATGATCATGCTGTATTTTTACCCTAGTTCCCCTGCTGTCTAGAACCCCCACCCCCAATGACAGTGCTTAGACAGCTGCAGCACTCGGGATCCTCACTAAGGTCATGACTGGTGGGACTGGACTGGGTGAGAAGGTGCAGATCAGTGTGGGTCAGTAGAGGATCTGATTAAACACTATCATCAACAGAATAAACTGAAGAACCTGGAGAGTGACCCGTTAATAATGTTACTAATGATGTCATTAGTGTTATGTAGTGTTTTAAATAATTATCATTTCATTAAAAGGCATCACGTTTTATTGATTAGATTGAACAGATTTAGTTAATTATGTACATTTATCTGAATAATCTGAACTCTGGGCCTGCAAGGGTTAAAGGCGGTTTTCTAGGATTGTGTAACAGAGCTTCACCGCAACCTCTTCAGCTGAAAACACACACACACACACACACACAGCATGAGAGGCCATTATATTTGTGCTTGACTGACTGGCTGTAATGGAGCGGCTCTCGGCTCGGAGAGCTTTAATTGGCTGACTGGCTTTAGAGCGATGCAGCTCTCAGCTCTCCCAGCGTTCCGAGAGTTTAATACCCTCACACACAGCCTGATCTGCCCCTCTACCACTCACAGTGTGTGTGCAGCATCAGTTCTGTGCTGGTGGTGGTGGTGGGGATTCAGACTGACTGAGAGAAACTGCAGAACTTTGTTCTACAGAAATCAGTGAAGATCAGTGGAGTACTAAAGAGTTCAGAACCTGAAACTTAAACCTGACAGTTCTTCCAGACGGAGAACAGAAGGGTTCCGTTCAACTGCAAGGTTGATGTAGATAACACACCCCACCAATCAGTGTCGGAGCTACAGACTGTTAAGCTTCCTGTTTTCGTCACTATGTCAGTACATATACATCTGGGTTCTCACTCTGGGTTCTCACTGAGAGGTATTAATGTTCTGCTGGGGAATCAGTCAGGCTGTAAGATAGAGCACTAAAAACTCTCCAGACATCAGAACCCTCTACAGCACACCCTGACAGGAATCCGCCGCAGACGCTTCCTGTACCTGAGAGAGCGTTGCCGTGACAACGCGCCCCACGTCCTGCCTCCACTCTGCAACAGAGGGGTTGTGCTCCTCCAGATTTGGAGAAAAAGACAGCAACAAAGAACGGAAGAAGTCTGAGAGAACGAGAGAGAGAGAGAGCGAGAGAGAGAGAGAGAGAGAGGATGACAGTGTGAGGGAGGTTCTGCAGTTTGTCAGGTTCTTGATCAGCGCAGACAGAAACAGCAGCTCCGTCACTGAAACTCAGACACTTCAAACCTCCGTTAAATAAACAGTCTGTATTTTACACAAACAGCCAGGAGAGAGCCTCAGGAACTGAGCTGAGTGGAGCAGAGTGTGTGTGTGTGTGTGTAGATGTGTGTGTGTGTATACCTGTGACAGTGATGGTTTCAGAATCCTGCAGTACAGAACTTCCCACTGAAACCTGAACCACCACCAGGTGCCGGCCCTCCTGCTCAAAGATGTGTGACACACTTCCCTCCAGAGTGATCAAAGGCTGGAACACACACACACACACACACACATTTAATATTTTACCAAACTAAGAAGGTTAGTGTGATTAAAGAGTGTGGACGGGGTTTGGATTTTGGGTCAGCTCTCTGAGCGGTTCTGGACCTCAGTACTGTTGCTGAACCACCAGTAGAAGGCGGCGGTTAGAGGCTGGCTGGGCCAAACCACTGCAGTCAGGTTAGTCTGGTGCCCCTTGATGGCGACAATCGGTGCAGAGAGAGTAATTCGCTCTACAGGACCTAAATACACACACACACACACACACACACACACAGACACACACACACACACAGTGTTATAGGTATGATGTGGTACAGTCAAGTGTAATCTTATAAATTAAAAGCATCTACAGTCAAAACCTCTACACACACCCCTTAGTCTACACACACACCTCAGTCTTCACACACACCTCAGTCTACACACACACACACCACAGTCTGCAGACTCTTCCCCTGACAGTAAAACTTACTTTAGCAGGACTTCCTCATAGTTACTGTGTGTGTGTGTGTGTGTGTGTGTGTGTGCCCACTTGTGATATGTAGATAGAGGGAGGAGGAGTCAGAGCCTTGGCTGTTCTGAGCATGTGCAGTGACCCTGAAGATCCCAGCTGTTTTGTACATATGTCTGATGCCGTTGCCAAGGCGACTGAAATTGGAGTATGATACTGAAATTCCATCTCCGAAATCCAAATGAAGACTTGTTGAGACAGAATCACCCTGGGTAGACAGACAGACAGACAGACCGGTGAAGGACTCTCTGAACTAAAACTCCTCCTATCTGCCTGGACCCTGTGGTAAGTGCTGGGTTTCAGATAGGACCAGGTTCCACTGATGATCATGCCAGCCATGGAAAAGTTCTAAAATGGTTCTGGTGGTTCGCAATGATGAGTCCAGGTTCTGGATCTGGACCAGTTCGTTTCTTAGCAATTATTTTCAATCAGGACTGAAAAATACACACTATGTCCAAATGTTTGTGGGCACCCCTTTTAATGAATGCATTCAGCCCCTTTAAGTTGAAGCCATCGCTGACAAAGATGTGCAAATGCACAAACACCACACAGCACCATGCCTAATGTGAGGTGTGGGCTAGAGGGGTATAAAGCATTGAGCCCACCCTCTTTTGGGATGAGTTGGGGAGTTGGGGATGATGAAGTGGGGTGGTGATCATCCCCAACATGCTGATCTCACTAACGCTCTTGTGGCTGAATACAATCAACTCCTCACAGCAGTGCTTCTTCAGAATCTAGTAGAAAGTCTTCTTCTCTGGACAGTAGAGACAGTTACTCCAACAGAAGCAGGTTTTTTGAATCCCCTTAATTTCAGGTGTTATCACAGTGAATGAGCAGGTGTCCCAATATTTTTGTCCATTTAGTGTATCTAATGTATTAATAGACGTGTGTGTGTGTGTGTGTCTACTCACATGCAGTAGAGTGACTCTGAAGGTGACATTGGTGCCGAGGTTAGCCGTTAGCAGAGTGTTGCTGGTTTGGAGCTGAAGGCCACTGGGTGGAGTTTCCTCACACTGCTGTAGTCTAGGGCTCAGAGCCTCCTTCAGACCCTCTTTACAGTTATTAGAGTGCACCCTCCTGTACCTGCACACACACACACACACACACACACCTTCCTCACAGTCATTCCTGAGAATCTTAGAGGTGACAAATCTGCCCCAGGAATTTGTTCCGACAGCCTGGGAGGTTTAGCTGCAGTTGAAACTAAACTTTCTGGACCTGAATGTGCCACCACTGCTCTCTCTACAGACACATCCTTCCCAACAGAACCAGTATTTACAAGTGTGTGTTTGTGTGTTTACCCAGTGCTGTTCAGGTAGCTGTGTCCTTGGCTGCAGGTGTGTGCAGATGTTTGTGTATCGTGCCAGAACGCAGGTACACACCTCCCACTCGCCTGCCTCTCGAAGCCGTAATCACTGCAGAGAAGAAACATCATTAATCTGACTGACCCACACCATCAGCTGAGCTTCACATCTCCACCCACACGCAGCACAGAGAGGGCGGACACCAGATGGAGGAAGGGTGGAGCTACACAACCAGGAAAACCAAGATAGACATAAAGGGTGTGTCTCAATTGCAGAACCAATGCTAGGGCTTTTACTGTCTGCAGGGGGCGTCCTGCTGCTTCTAGATCTCATGATATTCCAATCTATCAGAGATCCCCCGGTTCAGACTGACAGTATGTCGTGCTATAAAGAATTATGGGATAAGGTGATGGAGAAACATGCACTGTATTGACAAAAGTATTTGGACACTTGCTCATTTTCTGTTTCTTCTAAAATGGGAATTAAAAAGAGCTCATCCTGCTTCTGTTGGAGTATCTGTCTCTACTGTCCAGAGAAGAAGCAAGAGAAGCAGAGAAGAAGCAACACTGCAAGAGTGTTAGTAAGGTCAGGATGTTGGATGATGATCACCACCCCACCTCATCATCCCCAACTCCCCACCTCACCATCCAAAAGTACTGGATGGAATGACCGGGAACCAGAAATGGTTTTTGCTCTCAGGTTCTACACTGGCCCCACATTTGGATGACCACCAGGGTCAGGGATGGGACCAGCGTACAGGGGCGTAGATGACCCATCTGAGATCAAGGTGGACTGTAATGATGGGGCTCATTTGGGTTAGGGTTACTGGATCCAAGTAAAACCTACTCAGAGCCCATTCCCACCTGGAACCCACCTAGCCCACTTTCCACCTATATGAGCCTCACATGTTGGCGTTGGCTGGGTTGACACCTCATAGAGCTAACTAAATGCATAAATGGTTCTTGGCCCGGTTGAAAGGCACCTCATCCACAAAGAAAACCACTTGTAAACTATTGCCACTATTGCTGCAATGCTGTGCTACATAGAAACCTTTGTTCCATGTCAGGTGAGCTTCATCATCACCCCACTTACCTGTAATCTGATCAGTTTGAGCCCTAGTTCATCAGTTTAGTCTTAGTCCGTTGTTTTAATCAGCAGTTTTTCAGCGTTTGGGTTGGTTTTGTTCTCAACAGAATTCAAACTCATGCAGCTCCTCGTCTCTGACGACAGTGATGCCTCCAAAACGTCTGTCTGCACATTCTCCTGTGAGTTATCATCTTCATCTTCATCTTCATCTTTTCCTCTCTCTAACAGAGCCGCCACCGCCTCAGCCTGCCAACATCTCCTCTGGATGCAGTGACAGTTTCTGAGGTGTGAACGCATTCAAACTAGAATTCAGATTATGTCTGATACCTCTCTCAGTCAGAGGAACAATGGCAGCAATGTCCTCCATCACCGCAGCAGCCAGGAAATCTCGGCACTATGGGAAGATGCTGGAGATAAAAAAACTGCCCACACTGCAGAGGCAGAGGATTCTAGCAGATATCCTAAATAACAGACACACTGCATTACTGCACTGTCTGAACACCTGCTAGATAGAGAGTGTGAGAGAGGGACTGAGCGGTCAGCTCCTCCTGGACGGCTCGGATTTAACCTGCTGCATGTGTAAACACAAAGAACCCAGATCAGATGAGTTCCTGTGTATTTCAGTATTTGAGGATTTCTGTGTGTGATTGTAGAGGAGCTGGGGCCTCTGATCTGAGGTAGTTTGGGGGAGTTCAGGTGTTTAAAGGTGAGAACAAAGATTTTTAACCTCAAACAGAAACAGAATCACAGCTTCAGCAGCTTTAGAGCAGCAGCTGTGTGCTTACTCTGCATCACACACACACACACACACACACACACACATTATAGCCCTGACCTCACCACTGCAGTGGGATCAGAAATGTCACCCAGCCATATTCAGTTATAAATATGTATTCATTTAATATCAAAGAGAATTCCATCACTGACGCAGTATAATACCAGAGTACAGAACTGAACAGACAAAACCCAGTATTACAGCAGAAAGCAGTTTAACCCTCTGATCCATAAACGATTCATTATTATTATTATATTTATATTGTTAGACTGATTATCTTGGCAGGTTTACAATAGTGTGTTATGGAACCTAAAGCTTCTCTGGTACCTTCATAAAAACTGTTCAGGATAAACCATATAAAAATGATTAATGATGGATTGATGTAAAAAATACTGTTGTTATGTTATTATGACACATACCAACAATCTAACCCTGGATTTTAAATCTAGTAATAAAAAATGAGTTTATTAAAGAAAAACTACAGAATATTTATAACTGAACTGATACACTAATAAAAGCAGTGTGTGTGTGTGTGTGTGTGTGTGTATGTGTATCGTACCGGTCAAGTTTCTTTGGGTGCCAAACTGCCTGAATGGTTTATTCACACAAGGAAGGTCAGAGAACTCCAGACCAGCCGGAACGTTCCTGACCTTCATAAATCAGAAAACCACTGTAAATAAAACTGGCAGAGAGACGAGGAGGAATCTGCTGGAAATTGCAACCCCCCTCAGAGAGCGGCACAGTGCGAAACACACACTTCTGTGGAGCGCTTATTCTGCATCCACAGTCCTCCTCTGAAACACGCCAAGAAGCTCCACGTCTTCTCAAACTGCCGCTAACAACAGTCCTGGAGCGCCTGGAGCAACCTCACACCGAACCCCACCAACTGATCTCACCCACTTACCAACCTCATCTATTTACCCCTTCCTCACATATAACACCACCCACTGACCTCATCCATTCACCAACCACACCTACTGACCCCTACCTCACAGCTAACCGCACCCACTGACCCCGACTTCGCGCAAAATCCCACCCACTAAACCCAACCTCACACCCTACCCCACCTATTGACCCCAATCTAACCCACTGACCCTCGCCACTGATCTCAGAACAGCAGTTGATTGGTGTGTGTCTCAGGTGTGTCTATTTGTGGCACGTGATCTAACCCACAGCAGAGATGATGGATCACTGCCACATTTATTTTCCATTAAAAAGATCATAATTTTTTGTATTTTACACACATTTTTACAGGTAATTACTCCGTCCTCCGCTCCTCGATCAGGACTGTTGTTTGCTGTAGAGCAGACGGGTGTGAAACACGCTAACCCAGCCAGACGCAACTGTAACGAAAACTCCGGAAACCGGAATAATGGCTTGATATTTAGGGCAGAGATTCAGACTGTTCCTCTCCGGAGTGAAGATGAGCTGAATTCCTGACTGTGCGTGTTTTCATCACTGACAGCAGAACTACACATCTATACAAACCACATTACCCAGCATGCCTCAGGGGTCAGCGCTGAAATAACCCTGACTGAAGGTCTGCTCCTCGACACCTTAAAATTCAGTCCTAACAGCTTCAGCATGTGTGTGTGTTTGTGTGTGTGTCTGTCTCACCACTCAAAGTCGTAGAGTGTACAGATGCAGGACTCGGCTGAAATGACTCTGGGACTGTCTGGCCCAACAGCACACTGAACCCCTGGCCTCCTCTTCTTGTACACCTGCCTCTGCCCCATCACACACACCTCCCCCTGGCGCACACACACACACACACACACACACAATTAGTGTTTTTTTTTTTATTATAAAATGCTACATTAGAAAGTTTATCGTTCCTGTCCAGCCTATCATCCCCAGTCAATAAACAGGCTATAAAACACTACAGTGATCATTTATTATTACTATTATTATTATTATTATTATTATTATTATTGTTGGTGGTGGTGTTGTATTAGAGAGGGTGCGGATGCAGAGCACTGTGGTGGAGGTGAAGAACTTCACTGAGTCTGATCAGAGTCTCAGTTTTAGGGACTCTGGTACTCAAAACTGCTACATATTTAATAAAGGGAATCCTGCAGCATCTAAAGCAGTAAGTGTGTGTGTGTGTATGTGTGTGTGTGTGTGTGTGTGTGTAATACCTTGTTGTGTAGATGCCATGTCTGATATTCCCCATCTGTGCACTCCCTACTGAACAGTGCTCTGTAATCAGTTTTCACCAGCTGCCAATCAGACAGAAAACTCGCATGGCCAAAAAACCTGAAACACAAACCAGCAGCAGAGAGTTTTAGTGTGTTGCAGTGTGTTACAGTGTTAGTGCATTACAGTGTGTTACAGTGTTAGTGTGTTACAGTGTGTTACCATGTTTGTGTGCTACAGTGTGTTACAGTGTTAGTGTGTTACAGTGTGTTACAGTGTGTTACAGTGTGTTACAATGTGTTACAGTGTGTTACAGTGTGTTACATTGTGTTAGTGTTAGTGTGTTATGATGTGTTACAGTGTGTTACAGTGTTAGTGTGTTACATTGTGTTACAGTGTTAGTGTGTTACAGTGTGTTACAGTTTTAGTGTGTTACAGTGTGTTACAGTGTTAGTGCGTTAGTGTTACTGTGCTAGTGTGTTACAGTGTTATTTTGTTACTGTGTGTTACAGTGTTAGTGTGTTACAGTATGTTACATTGTGTTACAGTGTGTTACAGTGTTAGTGTGTTACAGTGTGTTAGTGTATTACAGTGTTACTATGCTAGTGTGTTACAGTGTTAGTGCATTACAGTGTGTTACAGTGTTAGTTTGTTACAGTGTGTTACAGTGTTAGTGTGTTAGTGTGTTACCATGTTTGTGTGTTACAGTGTTAGTGTGCTACAGTGTGTTACAGTGTTAGTGTGTTACCGTGTTAGTGTGCTACAGTGTGTTACATTGTTAGTGTGTTATGATGTGTTACAGTGTGTTACAGTGTTAGTGTGCTACAGTGTGTTACAGTGTTAGTGTCTTATGATGTGTTAGTGTGTTACAGTGTGTTACAGTGTTAGTGTGTTATGATGTGTTACAGTGTGTTACAGTGTGTTACAGTGTTAGTGTGTTATGATGTGTTACAGTGTGTTACAGTGTCTTACAATGTTTGTGTTAGTGTGTTACAGTGTTAGTGTTACAATATGTTACAGTGTGTTATATTGTTTCTGCATGTGTGTGTGTGTATTTGTGTGTTCTTACGTTATTATGTAATTCTGGGTGTCCTGCTCCATCAGAACTCCATCCACAAACAAAGGAGTGGAGGAAAAACTGAATCTGTCCCAGTGCCGTCCTTCATCCATACTGATCCTAAACACACAGACACACACACACACACACACACACTGTTTTACACCAGGTACTGGTGACATCACAACTTAATTTTATTGGTTGCTTGGCAACAATCATTTAACAAACATCTCAGTTTAAGTCATTTAAAAGACAGAATTCCACAATTAAGATCAGATTAACGTCTGTCTAGCATCTGTCACATACAGTGAGCTCATCAGATCTTAAATTAGGAATTAGAAGATTTGGTCTGTACTCCATAGTTAGGGTGTATAACATCACGGGTGTATATTACAGTGTTATACAGCATGGGTGTTATTACATTGTTATACAGCATGGGTGTATATTACAGTGTTATACAGTACAGGTGAATAATACAGTGTTACACAGTATTGGTGTATATTACAGTGTTATACAGTATTGGTGTATATTACAGTGTTATAAAGTACAGCTGTATATTACAGTGTTACACAGTATTGGTGTATATTACAGTGGTATACAGTACAGGTGTATATTACAGTGTTACACTGTATTGGTGTATATTACAGTGTTATACAGTACAGATGTATATTACAGTGTTACGCAGTATTGGTGTAAATTAGTGTTATACAGTATGGGTGTATATTACAGTGTTGTACAGTATTGGTGTTATTACAGTGTTACACTGTATTGGTGTATATTACAGTGTTATACAGTACGGGTGTTATTACAGTGCAATCTGAATAAATCTGAATAAAAAGTCTGATTTCTGATGGATTATAGGAGTGTGTAGTGTGTGCAGTGTGTAGTGAGTAGAGGGGCGTTAATGTGTCCTGTGTGGGGGCTCTTGTATCTGATGGCTGAGGGTCAGACAGAGATGAGCTGTAGATCAGAACAGACTGGACTCTACTACAGAACCGCAGCTTTTCCTGACTAATGGAGTCTGACGGCAATACACAACCCAATACATCAAAGTAGTGTCAGTGTATGTGTGTGTGTGTGTGTGTGTGTAGCCCACATATCTTCAATTTCAGGTCCTGAACTGCAATGTTAAAAGGCTACCTACACTACAAAGCACACTCTCACACACACACACACACACACACACACACACACACACACACACACACACACACACTGCTGAAAGCACTCCAGAGTGTTTGATATGGTAAGGAATTCTGTTGGTGGAGTTGCTGAGTAACACACACACAGAGTAGACGTCCACTAAACACACGGAAATTATATGTAGATATAGAGATATATTCATCCATATCATATTCTACTGTTCTATCCATCATCACACCTTCACACCATGATTGTGTTTTTAATTCCGCTGCTGCGGAAATGTAGCTAAAGATGTCACCCTGCATGTGGTTGTCGTATATGTGTGTGTGTGTATGAGTGTTTGTGTGTGTGTGTGTGTGTGTGTGTGAGTGTCGGTCTCACCACAAATGCTGTGTTGGTACTGAAGACTGAGTGACAGCCATCAGAGCTCCTCCATGATCCAAAAACCACACACTGTGTTCCTCTTCAAATATCTACACACACACACACACACACACACACACACAAACACACACACACACACACACAGAGGTCCACTAACTGAGGAAGCATCAGCACACTGCAACTGCTCTAAACTGAATGGGTGGGCCTAAACAGCTGTAGGCTGAATGGATGAAGCTAAAGTGCTGTAGACTGAATGGGTGTGGCTAAACAGCTGTAGGCTCAGTGGGTGGGGCTAATCTGCTGTAATCTGCTGATCGGGCAGAATCAGCAGAAAGACAGACTGTGTTGATATTGTCCTGTCCACATGGGGCAGCATTCATGGGAGCTTACTATGTAATGAATGAAATATGGATGCAAATGACACCGGTGTCAGATTCTTCTCGGGTGGGGGGTCTCAGGGGGATTCTAGTGGGGATGAAGTTTAGATTTAGTCATTCCCAGTTCTCCCACTATCTCTCTAACACGTCCGCCAGGGAGCACTGATCATTACTCTCACTGTGTTTTGTAGGAACTTCTCTGATCCTCATTCTCAGAGCCCTCTCTCAGTACCTGTCTCTCAGAGCCGTCTCTCAGTACCTGTCTCTCAGAGCCGTCTCTCAGAGCCGTCTCTCAGAGCCGTCTCTCAGAGCTGTCTCTCAGTACCTGTCTCTCAGAGCCGTCTCTCAGAGCCGTCTCTCAGTACCTGTCTCTCAGTAACTGTCTCTCATTACCTGTATCTCAGTAACTGTTTCTCAGTACCTGTCTCTCAGAGCCGTCTCTCAGTACCTGTCTCTCAGAGCCGTCTCTCAGAGCCGTCTCTCAGAGCCGTCTCTCAGTACCTGTCTCTCAGAGCCGTCTCTCAGAGCCGTCTCTCAGTTCCTGTCTCTCAGTAACTGTCTCTCAGTTCCTGTCTCTCAGTTCCTGTCTGTCAGTAACTGTCTCTCAGTTCCTGTCTCTCAGTTCCTGTCTCTCAGTAACTGTCTCTCAGTACCTGTCTCTGAGTAGTTGTCTCTAAGTTCCTGTCTCTCAGTTCCTGTCTCTTTGTAGTTGTCTCTCAGTTCCTGTCTCTCAGTAGTTGTCTCTCAGTAGTTGTCTCTCAGTAACTGTCTCTCAGTTCCTGTCTCTCAGTACCTGTCTCTCAGTAGTTGTTTCTCAGCAGTTGTCTCTCAGTACCTGTCTCTCCGTAGTTGTCTCTCAGTTCCTGTCTCTCAAAGGCGTCTCTCAGTAACTGTCTCTCAGTTCCTGTATCTCAGTACCTGTCTCTCAGAGCCGTCTCTCAGTACCTGTCTCTCAGAGCAGTCTCTCAGTACCTGTCTCTCAGAGCCGTCTTTCAGTAACTGTCTCTCAGTAACTGTCTCTCAGTAACTGTCTCTCAGTACCTGTCTCTCAGAGCCGTCTCTCAGTAACTGTCTCTCAGTACCTGTCTCTCAGAGCCGTCTCTCAGTAACTGTCTCTCAGTATCTGTCTCTCAGTTCCTGTCTATCAGTAACTGTTTTCCAGAGCCATCTCTCAGTAACTGTCTCTCAGTTCCTGTCTCTCAGTTCCTGTCTCTCAGTAACTGTCTCTTAGTAACTGTCTCTCAGTTCCTGTCTCTCAGTAACTGTCTCTTAGTAACTGTCTCTTAGTAACTGTCTCTCAGTACCTGTCTCTGAGTAGTTGTCTCTCAGTTCCTGTCTCTCAGTTCCTGTCTCTTTGTAGTTGTCTCTCAGTTCCTGTGTTTCAGTTCCTGTCTCTCAGTAGTTGTCTCTCAGTAGTTGTCTCTCAGTTCCTGTCTCTCAGCAGTTGTCTCTCAGTTCCTGTCTCTCAGTACCTGTCTCTCAGTTCCTGTCTCTCAGTTCCTGTCTCTCAGTAACTGTCTCTTAGTAACTGTCTCTCAGTTCCTGTCTCTCAGTAACTGTCTCTTAGTAACTGTCTCTTAGTAACTGTCTCTCAGTACCTGTCTCTGAGTAGTTGTCTCTCAGTTCCTGTCTCTCAGTTCCTGTCTCTTTGTAGTTGTCTCTCAGTTCCTGTCCCTCAGTACCTGTCTTTCAGTACCTGTCTCTCAGTACCTGTCTCTCAGTACCTGTCTCTGAGTAGTTGTCTCTCAGTTCTTGTCTCTCAGTAGTTGTCTCTCAGTAACTGTCTCTCAGTTCCTGTCTCTCAGTACCCGTCTCTCAGTAACTGTCTCTCAGTTCCTGTCTCTCAGTACCTGTCTTTCAGTAGTTGTCTCTCAGTTCCTGTCTCTCAGCAGTTGTCTCTCAGTTCCTGTCTCTTTGTAGTTGTCTCTCAGTTCCTGTCTCTCAGTACCTGTCTCTCAGTACCTGTCTCTGAGTAGTTGTCTCAGTTCTTGTCTCTCAGTACCTGTCTTTCAGTAGTTGTCTCTCAGTTCCTGTCTCTCAGTACCCGTCTCTCAGTAACTGTCTCTCAGTTCCTGTCTCTCAGTACCTGTCTTTCAGTAGTTGTCTCTCAGTTCCTGTCTCTCAGCAGTTGTCTCTCAGTTCCTGTCTTTCAGTACCTGTCTCTCAGTACTTGTCTCTCAGTAGTTGTCTCTCAGTTCCTGTCTCTTTGTAGTTGTCTCTCAGTTCCTGTGTCTCAGTTCCTGTCTCTCAGTAGTTGTCTCTCAGTAGTTGTCTCTCATTTCCTCTCTTTGTAGTTGTCTCTCAGTTCCTGTCTCTTAGTTCCTGTCTCTCAGTTCCTGTCTCTCAGAGGCGTCTCTTAGTAACTGTCTCTCAGTACCTGTCTCTGAGTAGTTGTCTCTCAGTTCCTGTCTCTCAGTTCCTGTCTCTTTGTAGTTGTCTCTCAGTTCCTGTGTTTCAGTTCCTGTCTCTCAGTAGTTGTCTCTCAGTAGTTGTCTCTCAGTTCCTGTCTCTCAGCAGTTGTCTCTCAGTTCCTGTCTCTCAGTACCTGTCTCTCAGTACCTGTCTCTCAGTACTTGTCTCTCAGTAGTTGTCTCTCAGTTCCTGTCTCTTTGTAGTTGTCTCTCAGTTCCTGTGTTTCAGTTCCTGTCTCTCAGTAGTTGTCTCTCAGTAGTTGTCTCTCATTTCCTGTCTCTTTGTAGTTGTCTCTCAGTTCCTGTCTCTCAGTTCCTGTCTCTCAGAGCCGTCTCTCAGTTCCTGTCTCTCAGTTCCTGTCTCTCAGTAACTGTCTCTCAGTTCCTGTCTCTCAGTAACTGTCTCTCAGTAACTGTCTCTCAGTACCTCTCTCTCAGAGCCGTCTCTCAGTACCTGTCTCTCAGAGCCGTCTCTCAGTAACTGTCTCTCAGAGCCGTCTCTCAGTACCTGTCTCTCAGAGCCGTCTCTCAGCAGTTGTCTCTCAGTACCTGTCTCCATGTGTTTCCTGCATCAGAAGAGATGAACATGGCCGACTGGGTAAAAGAGAGCTCAGCTCCAACATTACCTGCAGTCACCACGCATACACACACACACACACACACACACACACACAAATATCAAATTATGAAGAAAACAGAATGTTCAGCCCAGTCTAACTCACAGCACGCAGTTTCCAATCAAACCCCAATTCTGCCCCAACCCGACTAATAGTGCATCAACTCTCTCTCTCTCACACACACACACCTACCTCTGGCGATGATGAGTCCTGGTGCAGTGTGTTTGGTGAGGATGGTGTCGGGTGTGTATGGATTCTCAGACATCTGCAGGTGGAGGTGGAGGGAACAGGACGGCTGCAGACACACAATACAGCAAACACACACAGCTGACTTAATCCAGTACACTGACAGAATCCAGTACACTCACTTAATCTAGTACACTCACTTAATCCAGGACACTGACAGAATCCAGTACACTCACTTAATCCAGTACACTGACAGAATCCAGTACACTGACAGAATCCAGTACACTCACTTAATCCAGTACACTGACAGAATCCAGTACACTCACTTAATCCAGGACACTGACAGAATCCAGTACACTCACTTAATCCAGTACACTCACTTAATCCAGTACACTGACAGAATCCAGTACACTCACTTAATCCAGTACACTGACAGAATCCAGTACACTCACTTAATCCAGGACACTGACAGAATCCAGTACACTCACTTAATCCAGTACACTCACTTAATCCAGTACACTCACTTAATCCAGGACACTCACTTAATCCAGTACACTGACAGAATCCAGTACACTGACAGAATCCAGTACACTCACTTAATCCAGGACACTGACAGAATCCAGTACACTCACTTAATCCAGTACACTCACTTAATCCAGTACACTGACAGAATCCAGTACACTGACAGAATCCAGTACACTCACTTAATCCAGTACACTCACTTAATCCAGTACACTCACTTAATCCAGGACACTGACAGAATCCAGTACACTCACTTAATCCAGTACACTGACAGAATCCAGTACACTCACTTAATCCAGTACACTGACAGAATCGAGGGGATGTTAGGAGCTGCAGGATGGTTTCTTTTTTTACAAAGTTCACACAAGAATGGTTGCTATTCTGTTCAAAGTGGTTGCTATGATATTCAAGGCGGTTGCTATGCTACTTAGGGTCATTGCTATGCTATTTAAAGTGGTTGCTATGCTAATTAAGGTTGTTGCCAGGATGCTACTAGGTGTGTGCTTCAATATCCCACTGAAAATATCAGGAGTTTATCTTCCCCAACCAGCTTCTGACAACATAACACACTTTACACTCAACTATATATATATATATACACACAGTGGTGAAAAAAAAGTATTTAGTCAGTCACCAATTGTGCAAGTTCTCCCACTTAAAAAGATGAGAGAGGCTGTAATTGACATCATAGGTAGATCTCAACTATGAGAGACAAAATGAGAAAAATTCACATTGTCTGATTTTTAAAGAATTTATTTGCAAATAATGGTGGAAAATAAGTATTTGGTCAATAACATAAGTTCATCTCAATACTTTGTTATATATCCTTTGTTGGCAATGACAGAGGTCAAACGTTTTCTGTAAGTCTTCACAGGGTTGGCACACACCGCTGCTGGTATGTTGGCCCATTCCTCCATGCAGATCTCCTCTAGAGCAGTGATGTTTTGGGGCTGTCAGCGGCAACACGGACTTTCAACTCCCTCCAAAGGTTTTCTGGAGACTGGCTAGGCCACTCCAGGACCTTGAAATGCTTCTTACGAAGCCACTCCTTTGTTGCCCTGGCAGTGTGCTTGGGATCATTGTCATGCTGAAAGACCCAGCCACGTTTCATCTTCAATGCCCTTGCTAATGGAAGGAGGTTTGCACTCAAAATCTCACAATACACGGCCCCATTCATTCTTTCATGTACACGGACCAGTCGTCCTAGTCCCTTTGCAGAGAAACAGCCCCAAAGCATGATGTTGCCACCCCCATGCTTCACAGTTGGTATGGTGTTCTTTGGATGCAACTCAGCATTCACTCTCCTCAAACACGAGTTGTGTTTGTACCAAACGGTTCTACTTTGGTTTCATCTGACCATAAGACATTCTCCCAAAACTCTTCCGGAACATCCAAATGCTCTCTAGCAAACTTCAGATGGGCCGGATATGTACTGGCTTAAGCAGGGGAACACGTCTGGCGGCGTAGTGTGTTACTGACGGTAACTGTTGTAACGTTGGTCCAGCTTTCTGCAGGTCAGTCACTAGGTCCCCCCGTGTGGTTCTGGGATTTCTGCTCACCGTTCTTGTGATCATTTTGACCCCACGGGCTGAGATCTTGCGTGGAGCCCCTGATGGAGGGAGATTAGCAGTGGTCTTGTAGGTCTCCCATTTTCTGATTATTGCTCCCACAGTAGATTTCTTCACACCAAGCTGCTGCCTATTGCAGATTCAGTCTTCCAGCCTGGTGCAGGTCTGCAGTTCTGTTTCTGGTGTCCTTCCACAGCTCTTTGGTCTTCACCATAGTGGAGTTTGGAGTGGGACTGTTTGAGGTTGTGGGCAGGTGTCTTTTATACTGTTAACCAGTTCAAACAGGTGCCTTTAATACAGGTAATGAGTGGAGGACAGAGAAGCCTCTTAAAGAAGACGTTACAGGTCTGTGACAGCCAGAAATCTTGCTTGTTTGTAGGCGACCAAATACTTATTTTCCACCATTATTTGCAAATAAATTCTTTTAAAATCAGACAATGTGATTTTCAGAATGTTTTTTTTTCTCATTTTGTCTCTCATAGTTGAGATCTACCTATGATGTCAATTACAGCCTCTCTCATCTTTTTAAGTGGGAGAACTTGCACAATTGGTGACTGACTAAATACCTTTTTTCCCCACTGTATATATATATATATATATATATATATATATATATATATATACATACAAACACACAGAAACATACACACACACAAGCAGACTGATCAGCGGAATAGACACAAAGCTGGAACGTCCCTCAGAGAACAGCACAAAGTCATTAAACTTCTCAGAGATGAGCTGATAAATTAACCTCAATTGTTTAATTCAGCTCTTAATTGAAGTGTGTAATCTCAGAGGAAAGAGCAAATCATCAGATACAGCATGCACACACACACACACTCTCACACACTCACAAAAATGTCTTAATTAAAACATCAGAGAGAACGTCCTTTATTTAATCAGAGAGAGAGAGAGAGAGAGAGAGAGAAACCTACTGTTGCTGGACTCTCTCTCTCTCTCTCTCTCTCTCATTCACAAACACTCTGCAGATAAAGAGAGTCCTATTTGAGATTTGCTGGTTGTGTCCCTGCACTAGCGGGTGTGGTTTAGAATGAAGTGGGTGTGGCTTAAATGGAGTGGGTGTGGTTTATTTAGGGTGGGAATCAGAATCTCTTTGTTTCACGTACAGGGAATTTCTACTTGGCGAGACCAACACATTAAACCCCAAGAGAGAAAAGTTCACTTAACAATAAACAGAAAAAGAAGAATAAAGGTACTAAAGAGCCGAGGAAGCTGAAAGAGATGTAAAGATCTGTACAGATATGAACACTAGGAGGAGACATAAATACACACACTATTACATACAGATATGAACATTTACAAAAGGTGAACATCTGTACAGCTGTGCAAATAATCCTAGTGTAAATGAGCAGCATGTTGTGTATCAGTGCTGTGCTACAGTCCAAGTCCAGTTTGGTTTAGTGAAGTTTAGAAGCTCAGTTCAGTTCAGTTAGAGATTCTGATTATAGATTGGGATTATAGATTAGGTTTTTAGATTAGGATTATAGATTAGGTTTATAGATTAGGGTTATAGATTAGTGTGTGAGGTGTCCACTGTGGTTTAGGAGCGCTACAGCTCTGGGGAAAAAGCTGTTAGCGTGCCGTGCTGGTTTTGATGGTTCTGAGTCTTCTACCAGAGGGCAGTGTCTGGAAGAGCTGCTGTCCAGGATGAGAGGGGTCAGCGCACTTCCTCATCCTGCTGGTGTAGATCTCCTGAAGCAATGGTAAATTGCATTCAGTGATCCTCTCTGCTGTCCTGATGATGCGCTGGAGTTCTTGGGAGGTGGAGGAACCAAACCAGATGGTTCTGGATGATGTGGGGATGGACTCGGTGATGGCTGTGAAGAACTGGATCATCAGGGTCTGCGGCAGGTTACATTTCCTGTTTCAAGAAAAACATTCTTTGCTGAGCTTTCTTAGAGATGGAGACTGTTCCTCTCCCATTTCAGGTCCCTGGATATGGTGGTGCTCAGGAACTTGAGTGACTCCACAGTGGAAACTGCAGAGCTGTTAATGCAGAGGGGGGCTAGGGAGGGTGGGTTGCATCGAAAATCCACCACCATCTCTACAGTCTTTTCTGCGTTTAGCAGCAGGTGGTTGTCGCTGCACGAGGAGATCAGCTGCTTGACCTCTTTTCTTTAGGCAGATTCATCCCCATTTACAGCTGATTCCCTGGAGACACCGTCATTGGTGTAGAGGCTAAAGAGAAGAGGTAAGAGAACACAACCCTGTGGTACTCCAGTACTGAGTGTCCAGAGGTCTGAAGTGTGTTTTCCCAGCCACACCTGCTGCCTCCTGTTTGTCAGGAAATCTACAATCCACTGACACAAGGAGTCTGGCACTGACAGCTGGGACAGTTTGGTTTGGAGAAGCTGCAGCACAACAGTGTTGAAACCTGAGCTAATGTCCACAAACAGAACCCTAGCATAGGTTTCAGGAGGGTCAAGATGCTGCAGAATGAACTGAAGGGTCAAGTTGACCACATCTTCGACAGACCTGTTTGGTCTGTATGCAAACTTCAGGGGGTCCGTAATGGACATTGGGACCAGGCGTTCAAAGACCTTCATGACTACAGAGGTCAAGGTGACAGGGTGACAGGCCTGTAGTCATTAAGTCCAGTGATGGTTGGTTTATTAGGAACTGGAATGATGGTGGAGGTCTTGAAGCAGACTGGAACGCAGCAGAGTTCCAGTGATCTGTTGAAGATGCTGGTGAAGACTGGTGATAGCTGGTCGCAGAAGTGTTTGAGAGTAGATGGAGGGACTCGGGCCCCGGGGCTTTCCTCTCCTTCTGTCTGCTGAAGAGCCTGCAAACATCCTCCAAGCTGATGGAAAGACGAGCAGGGGACAGAGGTGCGAGCCAGCGTGGGGGAGGAGGGTGGTTGTCTGGGGGGACAGGCTGCAGAGACTGCAGTAGAACTCATTCAGGTTGTTGGTGAGCTGTCGGCCGATCAGGAGGAGGGGGGTCTTTCTCACCTGGACCACCAAGACCTCTGGCCTCTCCATGCTGAAGATGGGTCATTAGCAGTTATGTGGCTGTTCAGCTGTTTTGTATTTGGCCTCTTCATAGACAGTTCTGTCCCACTCCTGACCGCTGCCTCCTTTTCCCTCTGAAGCTGTTTGAGTTCTGGTGAGAACCAGGGTTTGTTATTGCTGTATTTCACATGTGATTTGTTTGAAATACAGCTGTTTTCTTCTAAGAGAACTAAAACATGAAGCAGAGATCTGCCGGGAAGGACAACAACCAAAACCACAGCCTGTGAAAATATAACCCATCATGGAAAAACAAGGACTGTTGTCCAGAAGATCTGTGAAATAGAAAAGCTAAATTTCAGCTAGGAGTCAGAACGCTTAGAGACGGACATAACGGATCAAACACAGACGGGAGGAATACACAGCAGACCTCCACAAAGTCAATAGCCAAGCAACATGCTCCCAATATAATCCTGTTCAACTACAAAGAGTGTGCTTTAGTAAATAAAAAAGAACTGCGACATGCAAGACATGTGGAGTCTGGAGTATGGAGATGCAACCACTTTAAACAGTAAGCCTCTGCTATGTATATTTCACACATAGCAGTTAGCTAGCTAGCTGGCTAACAAGCTAGCAAACTTAGCAGCATAATGCTAAACAACAGCTAATGTGAACAACGCTCTCTCCCTCCACCGTCCACTGTGAGTGGTTTTACTGAAAAATAAAAGCATTTAGTAAGCACAGCATCTCGCCACGAGTAGTGCTGAAAAGTGCTGAACACTCTGCTGATCAGGACATGCAGAGTTCACACATGCTGTTAGAAGGGCAGAGACCAGGTCCATATATTAATGCTTATAGGTTTAGAATGTGATGTCATTAAAATTCCTGTAGGAGTAATGTGTACTAATACTTCCATATAGTGCAGGTTCTCAGCCTTGGCCTTCCAGGCCCACTGCCCTGCACATTTTAGTGTTTTTGACTAGAATGAAGTTAAAGACTTCCACATTGGCAAAGGATACCGACAAGGCTGCCCACTATCACTGTACCGGTATGCTGAACATAAAATGACAGAAGCAGGAAGAGAGGGAGATGATAGATGATAAGAAAAACCTTCAATATGCAACTGATGCAACATTCACAGATAAACATCAGGAAGATCAGAATGAAAATATGGGCTTTCAGCTGAATATGAAAAAGACAAAGGTTAGGACAGCAGAAAAGACCACCAACTTACCACAGATGGTAAAAAAGTAGAAGTGGTGGACAGTGGTGGACAGCTTTTACCATCTCAGATCAATAACAAAGAATCCATCAGTCAAGAAATACAACACACATGAAACAGAGCTCAGAGCCATCCAGATTGTGGTGTATTGTATGGACATGAAAGCCTGAGGCCTCTAGAAACTGACAAGCTGATGGCAAACAAACAAATGGATCCCTGATCAAATTAGGCCTCTATTCTCAGTGGAAGCTCAGAGAGCCAAAGTGAAGCTCTTATTCTGGACTTGTTATGAGAAGAAAAAAGCATTCATGCTTAGAAGAGCTGAAGGTAAAAGAGGAAGAGCATGGGTAACAGTAAGTATGGAGTGACACATGAGAAATCCTCAGAGAAGGACCCAAACAGAAGACATTGTAGAGGAACTCTGCCCATACGGTCACCAGGAGTTGGTACCTGTTTCAGGTCCCTTAGTAGAATACTTAGTACTTAGTAGAATAGAATACTTTACCACAAAGATGTGGTGGGTGTGGCTTCCTTCTCTGGTGGCTGTGATTTAATTCTAAAGGTGGGTGTGGTCTAATGTTGATGTGGGTGTGGTCGGTGTGCTGGTTCTGACCAGGCTACAGCTGATGTCCTGGCTGGAGGCATCTTTGGCTGGCGCTGGCAGTAAACTCCATGTCTGTCCCTTGTTGTAGGAGACGTATGTTTTCATCTGACTGTCCTCTTTCTTATTGGCTATAAGCATTCCGGTCACACCAGCCACCTACAGAGTTAGTTACAGTTAGCTATGTTTAGTTAGCTAGCAGGTTAACATTATGGAGAATAACATGATATCCACCCAATAAACAATCGACAACGACGATACACACCTTGTAAACGTCTACGATGAGGTTTCCAGCGGCTCCGCGGCTGGTCCGCAGGTGGGGCAGTGAGCGGGTGAAGTGAACTCCAGCTGAGTCGGAGATGTACAGACTGTATGTGTCGTTCTCATTCCACTCCTGCACCGCTGCCAACACCTGCCCATCATCTGAGCTGATGATATGCATATCCTACACACACACACACACACACACACATACATACACACACACACACACACACACACTTGCAGTAAACACCTCTTTAATATCATATCTTTCACAACTCCCACATGTGAATGTTTAGTAGAGCACTATCAGACATTAGCAGAGGCTTGTAGAGGTAGAGCCACTGTGGATCATGAACACACACACACACACATACACACACACACACACAGAGCAGGACAGCACTAAGGGGTCTTACTTTGGGCAGGCAGTATTTGGGCAGCTGGATGTGTTTGAAGGGGCCTCGTTGAAACGACACAAAATAGGTGGTCCTGCCTGCAGTGGTCAGCTGAACACACACACACAAACACACAAAGAAAGATATTGACCAATGAGAATGAGCCAAAGAGACCAAAGAGAACTGTTGAAAACACACACACACACACACACATTCTCATCATACTCATGACATGTCTTACACACACACTGGGAGAGCTTATCCTTTAATCAGCTAAGTGTTGCTGATGGTGAATGTGTGTGTGTGTGTGTGTGTGTGTGTGTGTGGTTCTGATCAGTGGTGTGTGAATGCAGTGTGTTTTTCTCAACCATGGTGTAAATCTGTGGCAGTCTTTTCCTGAGGGAGCATCACACACACACACACACACACACACACACACACACACACACACACACACACACACACACACACACACACACACACACTTTCATCCTGCTGCTCAGATCAATACACTCATTATTCTTCGTCAACTTAAATCCAGCAGCTTCAGAAAGTCAAAACAAAGTCACTGATAATGATACACACACATCACTTAATCACACACAAATACACACACATCACTTAATCACACACAAATACATACACACACACATTCACCAAAATGTTTTATATTAATATACAGTTCTTTATTCAGTGGGACCAAACAGTCCACACCATACACACACACACACACACACCTGTAGGAAGATGTAGTCATCTTGAACCACCAGAGAGTTGGTGTCGATTCTGCTGCTGAATGGATTCTGTTTATTCCCCTCAGAACACTTCTGAGCTCGACACGTTACATACTGCATTACTGTAGCACACACACACACACACACACACACACACACACACACACACACACACATTTAGAGTGAGAGACTGTTATTAGATCATTAGAGCGTCAATAATTTACTCTAATGAGGCTGTAGCTCCGCCTCCTCAGTGTATATCACAATAAGATAAGATAAGATAAGATAGTCCTTTATTAGTCCCGCAGTGGGGAAATTCCCAATACCTACATTTAGAGCGTTATTAATATTCACCCTAATGAGAGACTGTAGCTCCGCCTCCTCAGTGTATATCACAATACCTACATTTAGAGCGTTATTAATATTCACCCTAATGAGAGACTGTAGCTCCGCCTCCTCAGTGTATATCACAATACCTACCTTTTAGAGCGTTATTAATATTCACCCTAATGAGAGACTGTAGCTCCACCTCCTCAGTGCATATCACAATACCTACATTTAGAGTTATTAATATTCACCCTAATGAGAGACTGTAGCTCCGCCTCCTCAGTGTATATCACAATACCTACATTTAGAGCGTTATTAATATTCACCCTAATGAGAGACTGTAGCTCCGCCTCCTCAGTGTATATCACAATACCTACATTTAGAGTTATTAATATTCACCCTAATGAGAGACTGTAGCTCCGCCTCCTCAGTGTATATCACAATACCTACATTTAGAGTTATTAATATTCACCCTAATGAGAGACTGTAGCTCCGCCTCCTCAGTGTGTATCACAATACCTACCTTTTAGAGCGTTATTAATATTCACCCTAATGAGAGACTGTAGCTCCACCTCCTCAGTGTATATCACAATACCTACATTTAGAGTTATTAATATTCACCCTAATGAGAGACTGTAGCTCCTCCTCCTCAGTGTATATCACAATACCTACATTTAGAGCGTTATTAATATTCACCCTAATGAGAGACTGTAGCTCCGCCTCCTCAGTGTATATCACAATACCTACATTTAGAGCGTTATTAATATTCACCCTAATGAGAGACTGTAGCTCCGCCTCCTCAGCGTATATCACAATACCTACATTTAGAGCGTTATTAATATTCACCCTAAAGAGAGACTGTAGCTCCGCCTCCTCAGCGTATATCACAATACCTACATTTAGAGCGTCATTAATATTCACCCTAATGAGAGACTGTAGCTCCGCCTCCTCAGCGTATATCACAATACCTACATTTAGAGCGTCATTAATCTATGAAAAAGATTTATAAGAAATATTTCATATTTTGAAGATTTTTTCCAGAAACAATTTTGTTTTCATATCATTGTGGGAACATTTAGTACACATTTAGTTACACACACACACACACACACACACTTCATAGCAACTCAAATCAATCAATGCACTCCATTATCAGCCTGTTTCTCTGCACATCCATCCATCCATCAGCCTGACAGAAAGACAGATGGGGAGGAAAAACAGATAGACAGGTGTGTCTGTTGTGGATGCAGGGCTGAGGGGGTGTACAAAGCACTCTCACACACACACACACACACACACACACACACACACACACACACACACACACAAAGTGATATGTAAAGGTGAGGTGCAGGTCAGGGGATCTCAGGGATAGTAAGGACCGGTCTCTGATCCTCTAAATTGCTCCTTATTCAGTGTTCAAGTTAACGACACTGTTTGACTGGGGGGGTTCTGGGGGTTTCGGGGGGTTCAGGGGTTTGGGGGTTTGGGGGTGTGAGGGTCAGGTGTACCCGCAGTAAAAATAGAGAAGCATCTCCACACTGAACTGACGGTCAGAGAACCTGAGAAGACTTTCAATCAGAGGCTGAAAGAGAACCTGTTTGTGGTTCTGATCCCCCACTGGGATGGTTCTGCTAATCCTCCATCTGATCCACTCTGAACAAGCAGCTCTCTAATCTCCCTCTGTTCTTCAACACAGATCTGCTTGGAAGTTCCCAAAAACACTTTCAGCGTGTCCAGAGTGGATGGTCACACATCACCACGTAGTTAAGTGAGCGGATATCTGCTTCTCTTGGAAGCAGTACAGGATCCATCAGGGTCAGTGGGGTTAACCTAACACTGATCCCTAACCTTTACTGCACTGACCGACCTGTAGGATCTGTATTCGGGGCTCAGTGGGTCTCTCTCTCTCCTTCTCTCTCTCTCCCTCTCTCTCGGTCTCTCCCTCTCCCTCTCTCTCTCTCTGTGTCTCTCTCTCAGTAAGTATGATTAAGAGATGATACACTCTACACCCAGAGGGAGAGAGAGAGAGAGAGCGACAGAGAGAGAGAGGGAGAAAGAGAGAGACACGCAGAGAAAGAGGGACAGAGAGTGAGGGAGAGAGAGACAGAGAGAGAGAGAGAGAGAGACAGAGAGAGACAGACAGAGAAAAAAAAACAGAGAGAGAGAGACACACAGAGAAAAAGAGAAAGAGAGAGAGAGACACACAAAGAGAGAGAGGGAGAGAGAGAGGGAGAGAGAGACACAAAGAGAGAGAGAGAGAGAGAGAGAGACAGAGAGAGAGAGAGACACCCAGAGAGAAAGAGAGACAGAGAGAGAGAGAGAGAGACAGAGAGAGACAGAGAGAGAGAGAGAGACCCAGAGAGAAAGAGAGACAGAGAGAGACAGACAGAGAAAAAAAAACAGAGAGAGAGAGACACACAGAGAAAAAGAGAAAGAGAGAGAGAGACACACAAAGAGAGAGAGGGAGAGAGAGAGGGAGAGAGAGACACAAAGAGAGAGAGAGAGACAGAGAGAGAGAGAGACACCCAGAGAGAAAGAGAGACAGAGAGAGAGAGAGAGAGAGACAGAGAGAGACAGAGAGAGAGAGAGACACCCAGAGAGAAAGAGAGACAGAGAGAGAGAGAGAGAGAGACTAACGTCCAGAGGGTGTTTGAGCCTCAATGTGAACCAGGTCCGTCTCCTTATCCAGCCCACTCAGAGCCCTGAGAGAGAGAGAGAGAGAGAGAGAGAGAGAGAGAGAGAGAGAGAGAGAAAGAGCAATCAGCAGGGCTGGAGCAAGGGGGGCGAGCGAGGGAGTGGATGGATGAGTGCAGTAATGGTGCTGGAGTGATGGAGTGATGTGGTGATGGAGGGAGAGAGAGTGGATGAACAGAATAATTCCACACTCCACACACACATACACACACACATTACTGTATGTTTATATGTGTGTGTGTATGTGTATGTACTGCAGTGTGATCTGGCTAAAGGGGAGAACAGGGCTGACCATTATTCAGGATGTTCTGCAGAGTTACTGGCATTCAGGATCAGACATTATCAGAATCAGATATTATCAGAATCAGATATTATCAGAATCAGACATTATCAGAATCAGATATTATCAGAACAAGATATTATCAGAATCAGACATTACCAGAATCAGATATTATCAGAATCAGATATTATCAGAATCAGATATTATCAGGATCAGATATTATCAGGATCAGACATGATCTGAATCAGACATGATCTGAATAAGACATTATCAGGATCAGACATTATCAGGATCAGGCATGATCTGAATTAGACATTATCAGGATCAGACATGATCTGAATCAGACATGATCTGAATCAGACATTATCAGGATCAGACATGATCTGAATCAGACATTATCAGAATCAGGCATTATCAGGATCAGACATTATTAGAATCAGGCGTGATCAGGATCAGACATTATCAAGATCAGACATGATCTGAATCAGACATCAGAATCAGGCATTATCAGGATCAGACATTATCAGAATCAAGCATTATCAGGATCAGACATTATCAGAATCAGGCATTATCAGGATCAGACATTATCAGAATCAGACATTATCAGAATCAGGCGTGATCAGGATCAGACA
>NC_132887.1:41546849-41551849 GCF_030463535.1 Salminus brasiliensis | reverse complement strand
GAGGAGTTGGGGAGTTGGAGATGATGAGGTAGGATGGTAATCATCATCCAACATCCTGACCAGAAGAAACAATGAGCAGGTGTCCCAATACTTTTGTCCATATAGTGTACATCATAGGCCCAGCGTCTGCTAAATGCCGTAAATGTAAATGTAAAATGTACTGGATTAGTCGTGTGTGTGTGTGTGTGTGTGTTGCTAATGCTCTCCCACACATCAAGCACCTTCATCATTCCTGTGTGTGTGACACACACACCACTCATTCACTAAAACTCTCTCCTGTGTGTGTGTGTGTGTGTGTGTTTTGAACAAGGGAGAACCTGAACTCACTTTTATTACAGCTCTTTTCATCTTGCGTGTGAAGCAGCTGTGTCCGTGCGGGACTGGAAGAGTCCACCTCCCCCCGTGACTCGTCTGGTCAGAAACTGAACCCAGTGACCGGACGCCTAACAGACGCCTGTGCCGGCCAACATCGCTTAAGTGTGATGAGGGGAGAGAGCGCCCTCTACCCACCCGGAGAGAGATCACGGCCTATTGTGCTTCCTCCGACCCCGAACGCTGATGGTAAAGCAGCGTGACTCAGGATTCGAGCTTGAAGATGCTGTTTATTAAAATTCTTCTTATTAAAATAATAATGTTTATTAAAATTCTTATAATTCTTCTTATTATTAAAATTCTCCTTAGTGTTTGCAGGGGCTCCTGGTTCCTTGCCAGTCCCACCTCGTTCTCCTTGTCAGGGGCTGCATATTGTTCATATGTTCAGCCTTCGGTTCATGCAGTCTTTGTCAGGTCCTGTGCTGGATGCGCACAGTTGTCTTCATGGCTCAGTGTGTAAAGTGTTTCCCTCAAGTCTTCAAGTCTTCGTGTTCCTGCTCAGCTCAGTCTGCCACTCTGCTTTTTGCTTTAGTTATAATAATAGTTCCTGCTTCCCTGAATCTGCTTCCTGCTTCCCTGAATCTGCTTCCTGCTTCCCTGTGTCAGTTTGGTAGTTTTGTAGTTCTGAGTTCTTGTAAATAAAGAGAAGCTTGCATCTTTGACCTCCTTAGGGGTTAGGGTTAAAGGTTAGGGGTTAGGGTTAAAGGTTAGGGGTTAGGGGTAAAGGTTAGGGGTTAGGGTTAAAGGTTAGGGATTAGGGTTAAGGGTAAAGGTTAGGGGTTAGGGTTGGGGTAAAGGTTAGGGGTTAGGGGTAAAGGTTAGGGGTTAGGGGTAAAGGTTAGGGGTTAGGGTTAAGGGTAAAGGTTAGGGGTTAGGGGTAAAGGTTAGGGGTTAGGGTTAAAGGTTAGGGATTAGGGTTAAGGGTAAAGGTTAGGGGTTAGGGGTAAAGGTTAGGGGTTAGGGTTAAAGGTTAGGGATTAGGGTTAAGGGTAAAGGTTAGGGGTTAGGGTTGGGGTAAAGGTTAGGGGTTAGGGGTAAAGGTTAGGGGTTAGGGGTAAAGGTTCTTTTCTCTCCTCTGATGGACGTGTGATGAAAAGCTTCACCTGGACACTCCTGAGATTTTAATGAACTGTTCCATCACGCTCTTCAGCGTCTGTCCTGAATTTTAATGAGCTTCCGGAGCCCCGCACTCATGTCCTTCAGTCGTATGTTAATACAAATTAAAAACATTCATTTCTAAATTCAAATGACTATAGAACCAGAAACACGACCTGGTCTCCGCCTGGAGAACCGAACTCCCCTTTCCATTCGCTGCCCTTCAGAACCCTTACAACAGCTTAGAACAGCTTAGATAGCTAGATACTGAAAGAGTAAAGGAGTGAAACTGTGAAGGAGTGAGAGAGTGAAACTGTGAAAGAGTGAGAGTGAAGGAGTGAGAGTAAAAGAGTGAAGGAGTGAGAGAGTGAAACTGTGAAAGATTGAGAGTGAAGAGTGAGAGTAAAAGAGTGAAGGAGCGAGACAGGGAAGGAGTGAGAGAGTGAAAGAGTGAAGGATTGAGAGTAAAAGAGTGAATTAGTGAAAGAGTGAAGGAGTGAGAGTAAAAGAGTGAAGAAGTGAGGCAGGAAGGAGTGAGAGAGTAAAAGAGTGAATGAGTGAAGGAGTGAGAGAGTGAAATTGGGAAGGAGAGAGTGAAGGAGTCAGAGTAAAAGAGTGAAGGAGTGAAAGTGAAGGAGTGAGGGTGAAAGAGTGAAGGAGTGAGAGAGTGAAGGAGTGAGGGTAAAAGAGTGAAGGAGTGAAAGAGTGAGAGAGTGAAGGAGTCAGAGTAAAAGAGTGAAGGAGTGAAGGAGTGAGAGAGTGAAGGAGTGAGAGAGTGAAAGAGTGAAGGAGTGAGAGTAAAAGAGTGAATGCGTGAAAGAGTGAAGGAGTGAGAGAGTGAAGGAGTCAGAGTAAAAGAGTGAAGGAGTGAAAGAGTGAGAGTGAAGGAGTGAAGTTGTTTACCTCCAGAGTGAGCTCTCTGTGACGGTGCCGAGGTTAAAGTCAAACAGTTTGGTCAGAATCAGGATCACCTGAAACACAAACACACCAACATTAACAAATCACTGCCTGTCCACACACACACACACACACACACACACACACACACACTGGCCTGCAGCACTGGCTGTAATGCAGTGGATAAATGATGGAATACGTGCGGCGCGGCGAGTGCAGATTGATGGAGGAAAATATCAGGAGTGAGTTTTATTATCTGGAGATGATGCTCAGCTCAGCCTGATGGAGGTAATGATGATCAGGGACAACACACACATATTCACACACACACACACACACACACTCGCACACACTCACAGCAGCACTCAAGCTGTCAGATGTCACACAGAAATACGGCGGGAAAGCGTTTGGAGTACGCATTTGTAAACAACAACAACTAACAAACATCTGTCCTGCTTAGTGTCCTGCAGCCGGCCCAGAACCGCTACTCATTACCTTCATTCAGAACCTGCAGAACCGCCTAAAACTGTAATCGAGAACCTTCACTGTGCTCTAATCCTTATGAGTGAACTACATTCAGGTCCATAAGTATTTGGACAATGCTTTGCCAGGTCAGCTGACGCTTTATTCTCCTCAGTGAGAGAAAAGCTGCTTAGCTTGGTCAGGGTCAGGTGACGGAGTCAGCTGGGTCGGGGTCAGGTGACGGGGTCAGGTGACGGGGTCAGCTGGGTCAGGGTCAGGTGACGGGGTCAGCTGGTTGGGGTCAGGTGACTCGGCCATTTAAGGATATTCCACTCCTTTGCCTTATGGGTACGTTGGGCTCTTGGGTTGCCTCATGGTACGCTTTGGGTGAATACTCATCTGCACAGTGAGGTGCTGTCCTATCACCTATGAGCTCTATGCCGGCTTCTATCAGCAGAACCTCATCAATAAACACCAGTGACCCGGTCCCACTTACCATAACACAGCCTCCACCATGTTTGACAGATGTGGTATTCTTCAGATGAACTCTGACCTGAACAGATCTGACCTCTCTGTTCCTGATCTTGAGGTGAACCTCTGTGTTTACACTTGTGAAGTGTCTCCAGGTTGTGACTTTGACAGTGATATGCCCTCCTCCTCCAGATTCAGCTGGGTCTTTTGGTGTTGCTGAGATCTCCAAAGCTGAATCTGCCTTCTTTGTAGAATGAACAGATTGTGGATTTGGACACTCCTAAAGTTTCTGCTTCTGTTTCACCTTCTACACCCTCATCATCATCACTTTAAACCGTCAATGAACTGCCACCAAGTACCAATTCAACTCAGCTCCAGACCTTAAATCAGTCCACTGTCCAATTACATTTGAGCTGAGTCTCAGTAACTGTCTGAATACTTCTGGACCTGGTGTTCAGGTTTGTTCAGACGTTTTAGAACATTGGGTTTGATTTCACACACCATTGTGTGTGTGTGTGTATGTATCTGTGCATGTGTTTGTGTGTGTGTGTGTGTGTAACCTTTACCCAGACGACAACATGACTCCGACTGAGACGACTTCATCTGAGGTTAATTAACCAATCAGGAAAGGAGACAGTATTAGCATATTAAAATGCAGAGCAGGACCTGAGTCAGAATCAGTGAGCTCTCTGATTGGGTCAAATTATCTAATACCCCTCTCTAATCACATCTACAGAGAGAGAGAGAGAGAGAGAGAGAGAGAAAGAGAGAGAGAGAGAGAGACAGCGGGAGAGAGAGAGCGAGAGGGAGAGAGACTGTGTGCTCTGTGTGTGAATATGAATATAAGTATCAGTGTGAAACTGTAGGACCCCTGCGAGTCTCAGTGGGGTTAATGAGATGCGCTGGGGTTTAATGAGATGCGTGGGGGTTTAATGAGATGTATTGTGCAGATTTAATTACATTTGCATGTGAATGGGGGTCTGGCGGGTTTGATCAGTGCCTGATCAGTGTGTGTTCTGAGTGTTAAGACATGAATGACCTTTTTTCATACACACACTCTCTCTCTCTCTCTCTCTCTCTCTCTCTCACACACACACACACACACACACACACACACACACACACACACACACACACTCTCATACACACACATGCACATGGTTTGCTGTAATTTCCCTTTTCATTCTGTTCTGTCTTTTTTGCAGTACAGGTGCAGTATATTACCTGTGTGAGTGTGTGTGTGTGTGTGTGTTCATAGCTGTAATGAAGCTGCTAGGTGTTTAATGAGGTTCCAGCAGGAGAATGGAATGAGGTTTGGACATGTAGAACACAAACCATAGAATCCCGGAGAGTCAGAGTCACAGACACTCGCTATCACACCCTGAGGATCATCAGGAGCTGCACGCAGACCAGAGCAAACTGGCCAAGCCGTTCCTCCGTTCTAGCAGCGGGGGACGCGTCAGGAACCGCTGCTGATTCCAAGGAGTTTAAGAGCTTTGAGAATTCTCCACATGATTATGTCACCAAGGAGAGCTCCAGTGTGGTCCAGTACAGCGAGCTGTTGTGCTGATTAATGGTTTTAAAAAGATCACTTTGTAAACTGTGTGTATGTGTGTGTGTGTGTGTGTGTGTGTGTTTTGGAATGAGGGAAATTTAAATCTCTGCTCTCAAATCTGCACCCAGAAACACCCAGAGGTGCAGTT
>NC_132887.1:41531849-41541849 GCF_030463535.1 Salminus brasiliensis | reverse complement strand
TGGAGCACATGTAGTGATGGTGTGATGGGGTGTGTGTGGTGGAGCTCCAGCAGTAATCTGGATCTCAGTCAGAGATGCAGAACTGATAATAAAATCGGTTAAGTGTTCCCCCTGATTACAGCCCGCCCCCTGCAGAGACGCTTCCGCATTTGCATCAGGGTTATTTTGTCTAGACAAACAAAAGAAGAGGAAATTACAGAGAGAGGATTTCACACTCCGCAGGAGCTCCACTCGGAGAAAATGTCAGCTCCGCGGACGCTAGAGGCAAACTATCGATCAGGAGAATACGGCGGAGCACTCAGCCGCTTTTCCAGCCTCTTATTTATGGATTTCCATTGATTGTTTTTGGGGTTTTCGTGAACGCGCAGATTGAGCTAAGCAGCGGCGCCCCTGCGGAGAGAGCCCGACTGAGAGCTCAGAGCCGAGCTGCATTAGGACTTTCAAAAAGGGCTCCCACACACACACGCACACACACACACACACAGTCACACACACACATACACATACACACAGTCACACACACACACACACAGTCACACACACATACACATACACACAGTCACACACACACATACACACACACAGTCACAGACACACAGTCACACACACACAGTCACACACACACACACACAGTCACACACACACATACACATACACACAGTCACACACACACACACAGTCACACACACATACACATACACACAGTCACACACACACACACAGTCACAGACACACAGTCACACACACACAGTCACACACACACACAGTCACACACACACATACACATACACACAGTCACACACACACAGTCACAGACACACACAGTCACACACACACATTCACACACACATACACACAGTCACACACACACATACACACACACAGTCACAGACACACACACACAGTCACACACACAGTCACACATACACATACACACAGTCACACACACACATACACACACACACACAGTCACACACACACAGTCACACACACACAGTCACACACACATACACACACACAAAGTCACACACACACATACACACACACACAGTCACAGACACACATACACACACACACACAGACACACACACACAGTCACACATACACACAGTCACACACACACACACACATCATCTCCTCACCTCCTCACCACATCACCTCCTTACCACATCATCTCACCTCCTCACCTCCTCACCACATCATCTCCTCACCTCCTTACCACATCATCTCCTCACCTTCTCACCACATCATCTCCTCACCCCCTCACCTCCTCACCACATCACCTCCTCACCTTCTCACCACATCACCTCCTCACCTTCTCACCACATCACCTCCTCACCACATCAACTCCTCACCACATCACCTCCTTACCACATCATCTCACCTCCTCACCTCCTCACCACATCATCTCCTCACCTCCTTACCACATCATCTCCTCACCTTCTCACCACATCATCTCCTCACCCCCTCACCTCCTCACCACATCACCTTCTCACCACATCACCTCCTCACCACATCACCTCCTCACCACATCACTTCCTCACCACATCACTTCCTCACCACATCACCTCCTCACCTTCTCACCACATCAACTCCTCACCACATCACCTCCTCACCACATCAACTCCTCACCACATCACCTCCTTACCACATCATCTCACCTCCTCACCTCCTCACCACATCATCTCCTCACCTCCTTACCACATCATCTCCTCACCTTCTCACCACATCATCTCCTCACCCCCTCACCTCCTCACCACATCACCTTCTCACCACATCACCTCCTCACCACATCACCTCCTCACCACATCACTTCCTCACCACATCACTTCCTCACCACATCACCTCCTCACCTTCTCACCACATCAACTCCTCACCACATCACCTCATTACCACATCATCTCCTCACCTCCTTACCACATCATCTCCTCACCTTCTCACCACATCACCTCCTCACCACATCACCTCCTCACCACATCACTTCCTCACCACATCACTTCCTCACCACATCACCCCCTCACCTCCTCACCACATCATCTCCTCACCACATCACCTCCTCACCACATCACTTCCTCACCACATCACCCCCTCACCTCCTCACCTTCTCACCACATTACCTCCTCACCTCCTCACCTTCTCACCACATCACCTCCTCACCACATCACCTCCTCACCTTCTCACCACATCACCTCCTTACCACATCATCTCCTCACCTCCTCACCTCCTCACCACATCATCTCCTCACCTCCTCACCTCCTCACCACATCATCTCCTCACCTCCTCACCACATCACCCCTCACTTCCTTACCACATAACCCCCTTAGCTCCTCACCTCCTCACCACACATATATTTTTATTATTATATAAGTCATTTTGCTCAGATGATTTACGTTTGTATTTAAAATGCAGCATAAACAGAAGGTTCCTCACACCTCAACCAGCAATCATTAATGATCTCGATAACCTCCACAGTCCTGAGGGACCTATAGAAAAGTCTTCGGTGGAAAGGGAGAAACTTTAAGCCCCTTTATTAACAGTCATGGGGTCTGTAGAGATCTGCTCAATTCAACAGTGGAACCTGCCATTAAATCCCCAGTAGAACATGGAACCTTTGATCGAGATTCATCAATGGAACAATGGAAAAAACAAACGCAGATGCTGCTCTGATTCCATCATCTTCTTATTCTAATCCAGCTTCCAGTGCACCTGTACCAGGTGTTCAGTTTTACCATGTGGGTCCTGAGCACTGGAGCGAGAAGCACTGGTATTACAAAAAGTATACATCTGGGGCGGCAAACATGTCCATAAGTTCACCAGCCAGTTCTTCACCTCAGAACACAGAGCAGCTCTCAAGCCAGTTCAGAATGAAGCCTGTAGGACCACTGAGACAGTCTCAGGCAAGGCAGCACCACCAGGGAGCGCAGCGACAATAAGTCTTCATCATGGACTCAGAAGTCTGATGGTACCCCTCGAATCCCACAGGGACTGAGAGCAGTATGCACAGTAGATGAACTGAGCGACATTCATACATAACTTCCTGAGAAATTCCCAGACAAAGTCAGACCCAGCGTCTGATTGCACTTCTTTGGGAAAGTTGAATGGAATGAGAAATGAAGATATGCATGGAGGAACGCTCGAGCTTCAGCTTCTGGAGAGTGAGTTAAAACATCCATAATAATGAGGAGAAATTAATATCCCTTCTTAGAGCACGAGCGTCATATTCCACAAGGACTCGCAAAGTAGTTCTTCCGCAGCAGGAAGGAGACCATTATGTTTTCCGGACAATGGTAAAGGAAAGTGATGGATAGAGCGTTCCTGTGGCCTCTGGATTGCAACATCGTGAGGGAAACTCCCATTCCTTCCCATCCGGAGCACTGGGGCAAGACAATCTGTTCAGCCGAGCCAGGGTGACCCGGGGCACTCCACATTTGCATGAACTCGTCCTCATTCAGGTGAAATCCCTCTGCCATCTATCTGCTCTCCTCTAGAGGAGCAGACATTTCCCTAAATGAGGCCAGCCAGGATCTTCCTATTGTTCCTCACTCAGAACCCACCCGATTAATTGTAGTCCTCACATCATTTGCTAAAGAATCTGTCAGCTTACTTAAATTAGTGTTCAGCTACTCAAACCTTTCAGTGTTGGGAGCTGGAAAAGCCTGGGGATAATCTCATCCACAAACTCTGTCTCTTTAAATCCAGACGCTTTACATCTCTCTGATGTTGTTATGCAGACCATGCAGACCAGTCAAATTATTCCCTGGGAGGAAGCCAGCACTGCTAACTGGCAAACAGATAAGAGGATCTCCCTGTGAAAGGTGGGCAGTACGGTAACACCACAATGCCATACACAGCATATTCCATTTTTCTGAGGATTGTGAATAATAAGGAGACCAATGACTTTAATATTAGTCACTGTGTTATCATTAGCCAGCGTGGATTTTAATAATGTTACTAACTGTGCAAGAAAAAGAGTTTATAGATGTTTAACTCAATCATTCTGGTATTGCTTAATAAGCAATAATTAATACAGCTCAAAAATCTGCATATGAAATGTTTAGCATTATGGGCACAGCTTCCCTGAACTCAGCCTTTCAAACCTGTAACCTGCAAGCACAATGTTCGACATATTTTATAAGTGTTTATTATTTGGAAGCTATTTTGGTAGCAGCAGAAAGTCTTCCTCCACTGACACTGAAAACAGAGGATTACTCTGCGGTTTATGATGATAATAATATGGCCTGGTTGTGCTCACCAATCCCTACGACTCGGACTGTTTTAGACTTCAGACATACTCTGGGAGATGGATCCATATTCTCCACCAATAGCTTTAATCAGATCGGAGATGTTTGTTCTACAGCTTCCGGCAAATCAATCACTCCTGCTCACAGTAATGACTGAGCTGCCTTGCTGAACACAGACGGGTCCCGGTTCTCCCTGAATAACAGACACAAATCCCCCAGACACAAAACTCAGATAAACAGGGGAACCTTCTCTTCCTGATCCAACTTTCCCCAGTGCATCTTCCCCTGGCGTTACATCTCTTTTCAGATGAGCAGCTTCATCCGTGAAGCAGTGCCTTTTCTGGAGAGCAGGACAATGTGACTGACTTTCCACAATAGCAGAAAATGACTTCAGACACAAATGGTTCCTTAGAAGCTTCCATTGGAAGGTAATCTAGCAGATGACCAGTCACTTTGGCTTTCACCACGCTGTGCTTCCCTTTCTTCTCTATGTGGATTAATCCCCCCGGTGTGTTCCTCAGGCCATAGCACTTTATGTGACAGCACATAATTGTCTGCAAGCGCCGCAGCCCCCTCTGTTACCCCCTCTGTATCCTCCTCTGTATCCCCTCTGTATCCTCCTCTGTATCCCCTCTGTATCCCCCTCTGTTTCCCCCTCTGTATCCTCCTCTGTATCCCCTCTGTATCCTCCTCTGTATCCCCTCTGTATCCCCCTCTGTATCCCCTCTGTATCCTCCTCTGTATCCCCTCTGTATCCCCCTCTGTATCCCCCTCTGTTTCCCCCTCTGTATCCTCCTCTGTATCCCCTCTGTATCCTCCTCTGTATCCCCCTCTGTTTCCCCCTCTTTATCCTCCTCTGTTTCCCCCTCTGTATCCTCCTCTGTATCCCCTCTGTATCCCCTCTGTATCCCCCTCTGTTTCCCCCTCTGTATCCCCTCTGTTTCCCCCTCTGTATCCTCCTCTGTTTCCCCCTCTGTATCCCCTCTGTTTCCCCCTCTGTATCCCCTCTGTATCCCCCTCTGTATCCTCCTCTGTATCCCCCTCTGTTTCCCCCTCTGTATCCCCTCTGTATCCCCTCTGTTTCCCCTCTGTATCCCCTCTGTTTCCCCCTCTGTATCCCCTCTGTATCCCCTCTGTTTCCCCCTCTGTATCCCCCTCTGTTTCCCCCTCTGTATCCTCCTCTGTATCCCCTCTGTATCCTCCTCTGTATCCCCTCTGTTTCCCCCTCTGTATCCTCCTCTGTATCCCCTCTGTATCCCCCTATGTATCCCCCTCTGTTTCCCCCTCTGTATCCCCCTCTGTATCCTCCTCTGTTTCCCCCTCTGTATCCTCCTCTGTATCCCCTCTGTTTCCCCCTCTGTATCCCCCTCTGTTTCCCCTCTGTATCCCCTCTGTTTCCCCCTCTGTATCCCCTCTGTATCCCCCTCTGTATCCTCCTCTGTATCCCCCTCTGTTTCCCCCTCTGTATCCCCTCTGTATCCCCTCTGTTTCCCCTCTGTTTCCCCCTCTGTATCCCCTCTGTATCCCCTCTGTTTCCCCCTCTGTATCCCCCTCTGTTTCCCCCTCTGTATCCTCCTCTGTATCCCCTCTGTATCCTCCTCTGTATCCTCCTCTGTATCCCCTCTGTTTCCCCCTCTGTATCCCCTCTGTATCCCCTCTGTTTCCCCCTCTGTATCCTCCTCTGTTTCCCCCTCTGTATCCCCCTCTGTTTCCCCCTCTGTATCCTCCTCTGTATCCCCCTCTGTATCCCCCTATGTATCCCCCTATGTATCCCCCTCTGTATCCCCTCTGTATCCTCCTCTGTTTCCCCCTCTGTATCCCCCTCTGTTTCCCCCTCTGTATCCCCTCTGTTTCCCCCTCTGTATCCCCTCTGTTTCCCCCTCTGTATCCCCCTCTGTTTCCCCTCTGTATCCCCTCTGTTTCCCCCTCTGTATCCCCTCTGTATCCTCCTCTGTATCCCCTCTGTTTCCCCCTCTGTATCCCCCTCTGTATCCTCCTCTGTATCCCCCTCTGTTTCCCCCTCTGTATCCCCTCTGTATCCCCTCTGTTTCCCCTCTGTATCCCCTCTGTTTCCCCCTCTGTATCCCCCTCTGTTTCCCCCTCTGTATCCCCTCTGTATCCCCTCTGTCTCCCCCTCTGTATCCCCCTCTGTTTCCCCCTCTGTATCCTCCTCTGTATCCCCTCTGTATCCTCCTCTGTATCCTCCTCTGTATCCCCTCTGTTTCCCCCTCTGTATCCCCTCTGTATCCCCTCTGTTTCCCCCTCTGTATCCTCCTCTGTTTCCCCCTCTGTTTCCCCCTCTGTATCCTCCTCTGTTTCCCCCTCTGTTTCCCCCTCTGTTTCCCCCTCTGTATCCCCTCTGTATCCCCCTCTGTATCCCCTCTGTATCCCCTCTGTATCCTCCTCTGTTTCCCCCTCTGTATCCTCCTCTGTATCCCCTCTGTTTCCCCCTCTGTATCCCCTCTGTTTCCCCCTCTGTATCCCCTCTGTATCCCCCTCTGTATCCCCCTCTGTATCCTCCTCTGTATCCCCCTCTGTTTCCCCCTCTGTATCCCCCTCTGTATCCCCTCTGTTTCCCCCTCTGTATCCCCTCTGTATCCTCCTCTGTATCCCCCTCTGTTTCCCCCTCTGTATCCTCCTCTGTATCCCCTCTGTTTCCCCCTCTGTATCCCCTCTGTTTCCCCCTCTGTATCCTCCTCTGTATCCCCTCTGTATCCCCCTCTGTATCCCCCTCTGTATCCTCCTCTGTATCCCCCTCTGTTTCCCCCTCTGTATCCCCTCTGTATCCTCCTCTGTATCCCCCTCTGTATCCTCCTCTGTATCCCCCTCTGTATCCCCCTCTGTATCCTCCTGTTTCCCCCTCTGTATCCCCCTCTGTATCCTCCTCTGTTTCCCCCTCTGTATCCCCTCTGTTTCCCCCTCTGTATCCCCCTCTGTATCCTCCTCTGTTTCCCCCTCTGTATCCCCTCTGTATCCGCTCTGTATCCTCCTCTGTATCCCCTCTGTATCCTCCTCTGTATCCTCCTCTGTATCCCCCTCTGTGTCCTCCTCTGTATCCCCTCTGTATCCTCCTCTGTATCCCCTCTGTATCCTCCTCTGTATCCCCCTCTGTATCCCCTCTGTATCCCCTCTGTATCCTCCTCTGTATCCCCTCTGTATCCTCCTCTGTTTCCCCCTCTGTATCCTCCTCTGTTTCCCCCTCTGTATCCTCCTCTGTATCCTCCTCTGTATCCCCTCTGTATCCTCCTCTGTTTCCCCCTCTGTATCCTCCTCTGTATCCTCCTCTGTATCCCCTCTGTATCCTCCTCTGTATCCCCTCTGTATCCTCCTCTGTTTCCCCCTCTGTATCCTCCTCTGTTTCCCCCTCTGTATCCTCCTCTGTATCCCCTCTGTATCCTCCTCTGTATCCCCTCTGTTTCCCCCTCTGTATCCTCCTCTGTATCCCCCTCTGTATCCTCCTCTGTATCCTCCTCTGTATCCTCCTCTGTTTCCCCCTCTGTATCCTCCTCTGTTTCCCCCTCTGTATCCTCCTCTGTATCCTCCTCTGTATCCCCTCTGTATCCTCCTCTGTTTCCCCCTCTGTATCCTCCTCTGTATCCCCCTCTGTTTCCCCCTCTGTATCCTCCTCTGTATCCCCTCTGTATCCTCCTCTGTTTCCCCCTCTGTATCCTCCTCTGTTTCCCCCTCTGTATCCCCTCTCCTTGCTAACTCAAATAGTTTGGTTTTGGGTTTTAAATTGTTCCAGCTTTACCCTTTGCCTCATCTCCCATGTAAGCCTCATTGGTTTGTAGCCACTCTATGAGCAGTGTCTCCGTAGACAGGCCGGTTCCAGGGACATCTGACCAGGCCCAAGCTGCCTCCTGCACAAGTGTTGTCTCCAGTAGAACCTCAGAAACAGTCACAATCCAAACAGTGTAATCTGAGCAGCGGCAGGAGTAGCTCTCGCCTTTGGGCACATGAGCAGCCGCTGAATTAATGACACCCATTCCTCCTCTTCCTCCTCCTCTTCCTCCTCTCATTCCTCCTCTCATTCCTCCTCCTATTCCTCCTCTTATTTCTCCTCCTATTACTCCTCTTATTTCTCCTCTTATTCCTCCTCTTCCTCCTCTTATTCCTCCTCTTCCTCCTCTTATTCCTCCTCTTATTCCTCCTCTCGTTCCTCCTCTCATTCCTCCTCTTATTCCTCCTCTCGTTCCTCCTCTCATTCCTCCTCTTATTCCTCCTCTCATTCTTCCTCTCATTCCTCCTCTTATTCCTCCTCTTATTTCTCCTCCTATTCCTCCTCTTATTTCTCATCTTCCTCCTCTTATTCCTCTTCTCGTTCCTCCTCTTATTCCTCCTCTTATTCCTCCTCTCATTCCTCCTATTATTCCTCCACTTATTCCTCCTCTCATTCCTCCTCTCATTCCTCCTCTTCCTCCTCTTATTCCTCCTCTTTTTCCTCCTCTTATTTCTCCTCTTCCTCATTATTCCTTCTATCATTCCTCCTCTTATTCCTCCTCTTAGTCCTCCTCTTCCTCCTCTTATTCCTCCTATCATTCCTCCTCTTCCTCCTCTTATTTCTCCTCCTATTCCTCCTCTTATTCCTCCTTTTATTTCTCCTCTTCCTCCTCTTTTTCCTCCTCTTATTCCTCCTATCATTCCTCCTTTTCCTCCTCTTATTTCTCCTCCTATTCCTCCTCTTCCTCCTCTTATTCCTCCTCTTATTTCTCCTCCTATTCCTCCTCTTCCTCCTCTTATTCCTCCTCTTCCTCCTCTCATTCCTCCTCTTATTCCTCCACTTATTCCTCCTCTTCCTCCTCTTATTCCTCCTCTCATTCCTCCTCTTATTCCTCTTCTTATTTCTCCTCTTTCTCCTCTCATTCCTCCTCTTATTCCTTCTCTTCCTCCTCTTATTTCTCCTCCTATTTCTCCTCTTCCTCCTCTTATTTCTCCTTTTCCTCCTCTTATTTCTCCTCCTATTCCTCCCCTTCCTCCTCTTATTCCTCCTCTCATTTCTCCTCCTATTCCTCCTCTTCCTCCTCTTATTTCTCCTATTCCTCCTCTCATTCCTCCTCTTCCTCCTCTCATTCCTCCTCTTATTCCTCCTCTCATTCCTCCTCTTATTCCTCCTCTCATTCCTCCTCCTCTACAGTGAGGCATGAGAACACTTAATCCCATTAAAACATGCTTCATGATCAGGGGGTCAAGTAACGTCTCTCACTTTAGCTTAGTCAATCAGCTCAGCCTTCCCCTGCCTAGAACCCCTCCCTCCCTTTCTCTCTCTCACTGTCTGAATATTTTTAAGGATCAATTCTCAAAAGAAAAGATCAGAATCGGAAGAATTGAGACCTTAGGATCGATCCATCCACTCGAATGTCGAGGTTGTTCAGGAGTGTAGAGAACAGAGGTGTATGCCTGTGGGTGGATCTGTATTCATGGGTCGCAGTGTTGGGGTGTATGAATCAGCAGTAGACTGACTGAGGGATTTCTGCAGCTGTGCTGAAGCCTCAGCCTGCACTCAGCTGTTAGACGACCACTGAGGCTTCAGAGGAACGCAGAGAAGTTTGGGAATGCTGAGCAACTACAGGAATTACAGGAATGCTGAGATTATAAAGCATTAGAGGAATCCTGAAGCTCTTAGCTTTGAGCCAAAGAACCAAACACAACATCTAGCGCAAGGTCTAGTGCCTCTGCTGGATGGTAGACTGGTCATCTGGAGGAGCTGAGCTGTAGAGGATCTTCCATGAGCTGCACTTTTACTGTCTGAGACATTGAGG
>NC_132887.1:41516849-41526849 GCF_030463535.1 Salminus brasiliensis | reverse complement strand
CTGGAGATCAGATCAGACTGTTTATCCGACTGTACATCAGACTGCAGATTATCAGACTGAGGGCTCTCCTCACTGGAGATGATCAGACTGAGGGGTTGGTGTGGCGCAACAGATAACACCACCACCTACCATTGCGTTACAACAACACCATGTGGAAGAGCAGGGTTCGATTCCCGGTCTGGGTGACTATGCTGCGCTACACCAATAAGAGTCCCTGGGCAAGACTCCTAACACTACACTGACCTCCTCTGTAATACGAGTAACCTAGTAAGTCGCTCTGGATAAGAGCGTCAGCTAAATGCCATAAATGTAAATGTAAATGTCTCCTCACTAGAGATGATCAGACTGTACATCAGACTGAAGATTATCAGACTGAGGGCTCTCCTCACTAGAGATGTTCAGACTGAGGGGTCTCCTCACTAGAGATGATCAGACTGAGGGCTCTCCTCACTGAAGATTATCAGACTGAGGGCTCTCCTCACTAGAGATGATCAGACTGAGGGCTCTCCTCACTGAAGATTATCAGACTGAGGGCTCTCCTCACTAGAGATTATCAGACTGAGGGCTCTCCTCACTGAAGATTATCAGACTGAGGGCTCTCCTCACTAGAGATTATCAGACTGAGGGCTCTCCTCACTAGAGATGATCAGACTGAGGGCTCTCCTCACTGAAGATTATCAGACTGAGGGCTCTCCTCACTGAAGATTATCAGACTGAGGGCTCTCCTCACTGAAGATTATCAGACTGAGGGCTCTCCTCACTAGAGATTATCAGACTGAGGGCTCTCCTCACTGAAGATTATCAGACTGAGGGCTCTCCTCACTAGAGATGATCAGACTGAGGGGTCTCCTCACTGAAGATTATCAGACTGAGGGCTCTCCTCACTAGAGATGATCAGACTGAGGGGTCTCCTCACTGAAGATTATCAGACTGAGGGGTCTCCTCACTAGAGATGATCAGACTGAGGGCTCTCCTCACTGAAGATTATCAGACTGAGGGGTCTCCTCACTGGAGATGATCAGACTGAGGGCTCTCCTCACTGGAGATGATCAGACTGAGGGGTCTCCTCACTGGTGATGATCAGACTGAGAGTTCTGTCTCTGGGGATGAACAAATACTGCTAACCTCTGAACCTTGTGTTCTTTATTCAGTCCATACATTTAAAGCTTGTTAGTCTGACGTCTGCTATTCCTCTGTGCTATGAATCTGGTCTGAGCATTACATTACACTGCTCAGGATTTGTTGATGATGGAGGTTAAACTGAGTGGAGGCTCCGGGCTGCAGGATGGAGGCAGGTGTGTGTGCAGACAGACAGGTCTGCATTCCAAACCAAGCAGAGAACCCAGTCTTCAGTCAGCTGCTGTCCCACCCGAGATAAGGGCAGAGCTACATGTACAAAGCTTCGGAGGCAAAACACAGGAGGCATAGTTATACAGTGTGTAGACGGCCTTAGAGGCAGACAGCAAGAACACACACACACACACACACACACACTCTCTCTCTCTCTCTCTCTCTCTCTCTCTCTCTCCCCTGCATCGGTTCTCTGCTTTCCTGATTGTCTGGCAATAAAGATGGTGTGTTATAGGGGTGAGCCTGGGGCAGTGTGTGTGTGTACGTATGTGTGTGTGTGTGGGCGGCAAAGTATCTGTGCTAAAATAATTAAACAAGGTGAGAGAATAAAGGGATGGGCGAGAGAGGACAGTCTGAATGGAGAGAGAGAGAAATGCACAAGGTCGTTTTGGCTGTTCACATTTTATACACTTTAAACTACACACACACACACACACACTACAGAGACTGTGTGAGTGAATGTGTTTTCTAGCATGGTCACTAAAGTGCTGGAGCACACACACACACACACACACACACACACACACAGTACACGACACACAACACACACACACACACACACACACACACACACAGGTTTGAACTCTTCAGGTTAAGATGGTCATGCAGCTCAGAACAGCTGGAGCAGCAGAACCAAAATCATGCACACTAGTGCAGAAACCAACTGTGTGTGTGTGTGTGTGTGTGTGTGTTTGGTCTCTTCTAGGAATTATTGATGCATGAAGCTTTTAGAGGGCAGAAAATTCACATCATACATAATTACACACACACACCCTTACTTACACTTACACATATACACACTTACACACACACACACACACACACAGTGAGATCGTGCATAATTTCACACCCATTTAAATGGGCAAACGAACAGTCCAAAACTTATTGGACATGACATCTAACTAAACCATACCCCACACACACACACATACACACATACACACACACACACACACAAAGAAAGACAGAAAGAGCAGGGAATTCGCTAAAAGCTCAGAACAACTCAAAAGAAAGTGTGTGTGTGTGTGTGTGTGAGAGAGAGAGAGAGAGGGTGCAGGAATTTGTGTTTGATGTTGGGGTGTGTATCAGTGTGAGTGCATCATCTGTTCTTCAGGTCTATTGTTACGCAATAGCGCAGTACTCACAGTCCTCCAGTCGTTTATGTTTATCTGTAGATTCAAAGTAAATGAAGTAAACGATGGGGGCGGAGCTCTGGAGTGCATCTCACTCTTACAGAGAGTGACTTTTTTGAACCGTCTGACTGAAACCCCTCAGATCAGAGAAGCAGCCAAGAGGCCCATGGTCGCTCTGGAGGAGCTGCAGAACTCCTCAGCTCAGGTGGGAGAATCTGTCGTGCTCTTCACAAACTTTTATGGAAGAGTGGCAAGAAGAAAACCACTGCTAAAAAGCAAGAAGTGCCGTTAGCAGTCCACCACAGGCCATGCAGGAGACACAGCAAACATGTGGAAGAAGCTGCTGGGCTCTGATGAGGCCATGGTTGAACTTCTTGGCCCAAATGCAATGCATGGAAATGTGTGGCGGAAAAGTAAGACTGCTCATCACCCTGAACACACCATCCCCACTGTGAAACATGGTGGTGGCAGCATGGTGCTGTGGGGGTGCTTTTCTTCGGCAGGGGCAGGGAGGCTGGTCAGAGTTGATGGGAAGATGGATGGAGCTAAACACCTGTTAGAGGCTCCAAAAGACTTGAGACTGGGAAGGAGATTCACCTTCCAGCAGGACAATGACCCTATGCATACAGCCAGAGCTACAGTGGAATGGTTTACAGTGTCAGAATGGTCCAGTCAAAGTCCTGACCTAAATCCCTTTCAGCATCTGTGGCAAGACATGAAAAGTGCTGCTCACAGACGCTCTCCCTGGGAGAGCTGGGAGAGACATAACCCCTAAATAACGGGCAGCTGTAATTGCAGCCAAAGGTGGCTCTACAAAGTATTAATAGAGGGGGGCAGAATACTTTTGCAGGTCACGATTTTCAGGTTTTTATTTGGTAAAAATTGAGAAAACTGTGTATCATTTTCATTCCACTTCACAACTCACTCACTTCAAATCTCAGTCAAATACATTTATGGTTGTGGTAGTCAGCTGAATACTGAATCAGTACCATGCAGCACACACACACACACACACACACACACACACACTACCTACTGTACCACCATACTTGATACATACATGATAAAATATAGGAAAAATAAAAGAGCAATGGATTCACACACACACACACACACACACGCACACACACACACACACTCAGAAAGTGGAGACTCTTCTCTGGGTTTTTGTTTCTTTATGTTCTGAAAATAAGGCGACGCCTCGTTCTCCGACAGGAACAGAGGAACTGTCTCAGTGTGTGAGTGAGTGAGTGTGTGAGTGATCACAGCGAGCTGTGTGTAGCTGGTTTGTCTGGGGTTGGTGGGAGCGGGTGGAGCGGCTGGTTGGTGGAGGAGAACGTGGAGGAGCAGAGCTGATGAAAGGATGAAAGAGGAACAAAACGAGAGCAGGGAGACGATCTGCTGCTAGTCACATTCTGTTTGATACCCATCTCTCTCTCGCTCTCGCGCTCTCTCACACGCTCTCTCTCCCCTGCGACTGCTGTCTGTCTGCCTGCTCTCACCTACACAGTCATTAGATCAGATGATGGAGAGATGGAGGAGCTGGAGGGAGGACGGGAAGGAACAGCATGATTGGCTCCCTGAAGACTCTCCCAACCCTCTGATCTGACTCACCTTCAGCTCTGGGAGTGTGTGTGTGTGTGTGTGTGCGCGCACACATGCATTCTGATTCATTTAATTGAAATGATTCTTAATTCTTAATTAATTCATTAATGTAATTGAGTGACGGATGTCCTCACAGAGACAAGACACAGCAGCTCTCATCAGAAGAACACTTTGATCCTATCTCCCTCTTCCTCTCTGATCCACACACACTCACACACTCACACACACACTCACACACTCACACACACACACACTCACACACACACTCACACACTCACACACACACACACTCACACACACACACTCACACACTATGTGACTCCGACACTTTCAACCCCGCTCTGCCGCTGGACATGAGCAATATCAGACACATCGCAGTTCAGGAAACAGAGAATCAGAGAGGAAACAGCAGAGATGGAACCTCACAGCCTGAAGGAGAGCAGAATGAAAGTACAAGTGTGTGTGAGTTTGTGAGTGTGTGTGTGTGAGTTTGTGTGTGTGTGTGTGTGTGTGGATCAGGCTCTTTTCTGAGTGAATCTTTGAGATCAAACAGAGAAAATGAATGAATGTCTTTGTGCTGAACTCAAAACTGATCTCTGATCTCTGCCAGCGCAGACAACCAGCTCAACACCATCACACCTACAGCTCAACGCCATCACACCTACAGCTCAGCACCATCACACACCTACAGCTCAACGCCATCACACCTACAGCTCAACACCGTCACACACCTATAGCTCAACACCGTCACACACCTACAGCTCAACACCATCACACCTACAGCTCAACACCATCACACCTACAGCTCAACACATCACACCTACAGCTCAACACCGTCACACACCTACTGCTCAACACTGTCACACACCTACAGCTCAACACCATCACACCTACTGCTCAACACTGTCACACACCTACAGCTCAACACCATCACACCTACAGCTCAACACCGTCACACACCTACTGCTCAACACTGTCACACACCTACAGCTCAACACCATCACACCTACAGCTCAACACTGTCACACACCTACAGCTCAACACCATCACACCTACAGCTCAGCACCGTCACACACCTACAGCTCAACACCGTCACACACCTACAGCTCAACACCATCACACCTACAGCTCAACACCATCACACCTACAGCTCAACACATCACACCTACAGCTCAACACCGTCACACACCTACAGCTCAACACCGTCACACACCTACAGCTGTAGTGTGTGTGTGTGTATTATATCAGTACATATTATATTTAAGACAGTATATTGAAACTCATTCTTCAGCTCTTTTACCAGAACTGCTGACCAACACTGAACTTTACACACACTCCTCATTACCCACCTGATCAGGGGGCGAGTCACAACGCAAATCTCTCTCTCTCTCCCTCACACACACACACAAACACAGAAACGAGAAAAAGATTATAAGCTCTTGGAACGGGACCTTCTGCTAAAGCCTAGAGTAGTCTATCTCTGTGTGTGTGTGTGTGTGTGTGTGTGTGTGTGTGTGTGTGATGTGAGCTTATCTGCTGAGGTCGTTACTCTTTGATGTAAACATTAAAGTCTTAATGAAGCCTGACTAAGCCGAGGGGAAACACACACACATTAACTAAAACCAACCCCACACCAGCAGCAGCTCGTTAGAGTGATTTACAGCTAATTACTCTGATTAACAACAACACACACCAGAGTCCAGCCCAGAGTCCAGCCCAGAGTCCAGCCCGGAGTCCAGCCCGGAGCCGGCAGAGTGGACTAAGATACGGGGAACCCCTCGGATCCCAAATGACATCCTGGAACTCTCTCTCTCTCTCTCTCTCTCTCTCTCTCTCTAGGTGTGTGTGTGTGTGTGTGTGTGTGTGTATATGTGTGTGAAATCCACGGAGGGCCCAAACTGCTGAATCTCCGCTAAGCTGGAGATGTTTAGTAGCTTCGGGAGTTGCTGGTGTCTTTGAACAGCTCCTCATATTCTAATGAGTTCGCTTTAATCAGGGCGTCTCGTTAAGGCCTTGTTAAGGCCTCGTTAGGGTTCCCTGCAGGAGCTTATTAAGGTAAACCTGTTTTAGGACGGCCGCAGGATTACAGCTAATTAACAAACTCCAAATCAAGAGGAAAAGTGACCAGAACTAAAGATGAGGCGGGTTTGAGTGTGTGTGTGTGTGTGTGTGTGTGTGTGTGTGTGTGTGTGTAACTCCACCCTCTGGGAGTGTGAAGTGCTTGTTTGTTTTATGTCTGCTGCATTACAACAAGACTGTCCCACTGTCACTTTATGTGTGTGTGTGTGTGTGTGTGTGTGTGTGTGTGTGTGTGTGTTATGCTGGGATCAGACTATGGCTGTGTGGCTGTAAGGTCGGGGTAGGGAATGGCTGAAGGGCTGGATTCCTGTACACCTGATTCCTCTGGCCTAAAAGTGAACAGCGTGAACGAGGAGCAGGTAGACAGGTAATGTTTTTGTATTTGTACACACAGCACTCTGTACTCATGATTGGCAGTTTCTTAACCCTCCTCCCAGAGGACCTATGAACTCATGCATTGGCAATGTGAATGATGATTGGTCAGCGTCAAACATGTAGGCTTCCAATCAAGACACAGCACAAATTTATGGCACATCGAGTTCCTAATCCGTTCATGCTGAGGGTGATCAGTGCCTAATTTCTGTTGCTTGCCATAATGGTGACAGTTCTTGATCCACCTTCTGGGCTCTTCCCAGCCGATGGGCAGGTTGTCAGAGTCAGGGATGGTTGGGACATCTCTGAGCGAGTGAGCCTCAGGCTGAGCTGTAGGGCTTCTGGACAAGGCATCAGCATCAAGCACTACATTACACCTGCCTTTGCAATATCCAACACTGAATTCAAATCCCTGTAGCCTGGTTTTCCATCCGGTTAGCCATTAAGAAGATCCATAAGAATCCATGTGAGAACCGAGTGGTGGTCAGTTATAGCCTGAAAATCTGACCTCCCAAATATATGGCCTTTTTTCTACCACCCTGTTTCTGCGCCATGCAGTATTTCAGAAGCCTGTTTCTGCTCGTCCTCATCTGGGGTTAAACAGCTCAGCTGACGCATTTGGCAGTTTGTGCTTTAAAAGGCAGCGTTTCTCCTCTGTTTTCTCGCCTGTTGGGATTTGCTGATTCTGCCAGACCTTCAGCTGTTTCTCCAGAACATCTACTTTGAGGAGCACATGATTTCTCAGTTTGGTAGGAACTGTAACCCTATCCTGCAAATTCCTAAACTCAGAGAACCACAAACTCTGAAAGCTGTACAAAGACACAAATAATAAACAATAATAAAGCAAATCAACAAATCCCGGCCCGGAAAGAAAAAACGGATACGCTGCAGCAGAGCCATCCAGGCAGCTGAGCTAACTTTTACTTTCTGGACCTGGATTTGCCACCTCTGGACCTGCTCCACTCCACAGCTTCCCTCAAATTCTTCCTCTTCGCGGAGTTAAAGCTGATGACTGCCACTAGTGGGCAAAGCCAGTAACTACACTTACACACACAGCAGTGTTCTAATCAGCAGCAGGGTCATCAGTGAGTTCCTGATCCTGATCCAGTACAAACACAGTTTTATTGATGATGCTTTTTTTTTCAAATCATCTGATGATAACCCCCCCAAAAAAAGAAGCATATGCCCCACCCCAAAAACTGCACCAGTGTGTGTGTGTGTGTGTGTGTGTGTGTTAATGTCTCTCTGCAGAATGAAGTGTTTAATTTTGACTGATGTTCCTCCGTCGCTCTCTAATGTTATTAATTTAGAAGAGCTAATTAAACTCTCATCAGCATTATTTACTGCTCCTGCACTGGGCCTGTCTGAGTGTGTGTGTGTGTAAGTGTGTGTGTGTGAGTGTGTGTGTGAGCGTGAGCGTGTGTGACACTCATTCATATTTCTATCACATACTGATGCATTTCTTTCATTTATGTATTCGGGCCTAATCAATAAACAATGCAGCGAGGAGCGGTTCGTATCGGCCTGAACGACTGACGAGCTCTAAAGCTCTTAATAGCACCCGCCACATTTATTACAGTGTCCAAATGTTTGTGGACACATTGTGTAGGTGCATCTAATGACTGCATACAACTACTTTAAGCTGCACACATTGCTGACACTGATGTGCAAATGCACACACACAGCTTGTCTAGTCCTTGTAGAGAAGAAGTACTGCCGATAGAATAGGACCCTCTGGAGCAGATTAACATGAACCAGTTACCCCAGAAGAAGTAGTGAATTAGCAGGTGTCCCAATACTTTTGAATTGAGGTTGTGGGAGTTGTGTATTGCTGTAAGGTGTGTGTATGAGCTGCATTGTGAGGCTCGTTTCTGGCAGTAACTCAGGAAAAGCACTTTGAATCCTGGGTCTGTCAACACTAGCTCTGGATGTTCTGAGTGGAGAGCGACGCACTGGATCAGAACTTAAGCTGAACACACACACATACACACACAATCAGCTGCTAATGCACATGCATGTTAACCACATCAGTTTCCATCTCTCTCTCTCTCTCTCTCTCTCTCTCTGTGTTTAATTGGGTTTGACCACTCGTCTCTGTTCTAATGTGTTTTTGAATCAGTTTAATTACTATCTTATCTACTTAATTATAAAGCACCATAAACAGCAAAACACACACACACACACACACACACATACACACTGAGGACTACAAACACAAACAGTGCTGAGGGTAATTGTGTGTCATTATGAACATCTGGCTCTCTGTGGTGTTTTCCGTCTCTCAGAAACAGAATTTCTGATGGGGTCGGGTTTGTTGGGATGTCTGGGATCTCTCTCAGCTCCACAGCTTCACCAGACCTGCTTTAACCTCATCATCAAGTCACAACCCTCTGCAACAGAACCCAGGCTGATGGTTTGTGTGTGTAAAGGTGGTCTTTCTGCACTACCTGAGGACGCACTGATGGAGGTGTAAGACCCGTCTTTGCGGCTTTTTTCCACCACTGAGAGTCCAGAGCACCGCAGTGAAGACGCTCGGGCAGCTGATCTGAGTGGGCTGAGAGGCTGCAGGTGAAAAGTAGCTTCACTGTGGTAAATCCAAAACTCTCTCCGCTCAAAGCAGCAGAGCAGGACCGGGTCAGAACACCAGCAGTCAGGAACACTGAGGACAAATCCATAATCCCAACCTAGCGAACTTAAGGCAAGGCTGCTCAATCCTGGTCCTGGAGATCTAGCACCCTGAAGAGTTCAGATCCAACACAGCTGGCCTTTAGGTGTTAGATTCAGGGTGGAGCTGAACTCTGCAGGGTGGTAGATCTCCAGGACCAGGATTGAACAGCCCTGCTTTAAGGTGTGAGGTGGGCGGGGCCTACCATGAGTATCAGTGAGCCTTGGATACTGCATACCAGGAACACCCCAAAAGATGTTCTTATCTAGAACATCACAGTGTGGTTTTTAAAGTGTTTTTCCTGCTTCATTTACTGACTAATAGATCCCACCCCCACCCCACCCCCGACAGGAGACACTGTTCTTGACACACCTCCCACCTCAGCACACGGCATCCGCCACTGCTGCACCCCCATCAGCACCCCATCAGCACTCCATCTGCAATCTATCATCATACTGATCACTGACTCCTGATGCAAAAACAGATATTCCTGTTCTGTTGCTGCTGCTGTTGGTTAATGAGATTAGCCGTCGCTAGTGTGTGTGTTCCAGTTAGTGCTAATCAATACCACCATCAGTCCGTTTCCTCACACACTGACCAACACAGTCCTGAAGAGAACACCACTGAAGATCAGCATCAGCACCACCTCCATCATGATGAGTTCAGTAATGGATACAGAGTGTGTGTGTGTGTGTGTGTGTGTGTGTGTCCATTACTGAACTCATCATGATGGAGGGCAGAGGTGTAACCTCTTAAAAGCTGTGAGAAAAGGATGGAAGAGAAGGAGATGGTGTGT
>NC_132887.1:41499349-41511849 GCF_030463535.1 Salminus brasiliensis | reverse complement strand
TTTAAAGTGTTCTGGTTTAAAGTGATTGGGTTTAAGGTGTTCTGGTTTAAAGTGTTTGGGTTTAAGGTGTTCTGGTTTAAAGTGTTCTGGTTTAAGGTGTTCTGGTTTAAAGTGTTCTGGTTTAAAGTGTTTGGGTTTAAGGTGTTCTGGTTTAAAGTGTTTGGGTTTAAGGTGTTCTGGTTTAAAGTGTTTGGGTTTAAGGTGTTCTGGTTTAAGGTGTTCTGGTTTAAAGTGTTCTGGTTTAAAGTGTTTGGGTTTAAGGTGTTCTGGTTTAAAGTGTTTGGGTTTAAGGTGTTCTGGTTTAAAGTGTTCTGGTTTAAGGTGTTTGGGTTTAAGGTGTTCTGGTTTAAAGTGTTTGGGTTTAAGGTGTTCTGGTTTAAAGTGTTTGGGTTTAAGGTGTTCTGGTTTAAGGTGTTCTGGTTTAAAGTGTTTGGGTTTAAGGTGTTCTGGTTTAAGGTGTTCTGGTTTAAAGTGTTCTGGTTTAAAGTGTTTGGGTTTAAGGTGTTCTGGTTTAAGGTGTTCTGGTTTAAAGTGTTTGGGTTTAAGGTGTTCTGGTTTAAGGTGTTCTGGTTTAAGGTGTTTAGGTTTAAAGTGTTTGGGTTTAAGGTGTTCTGGTTTAAAGTGTTTGGGTTTAAGGTGTTCTGGTTTAAGGTGTTCTGGTTTAAAGTGTTTGGGTTTAAGGTGTTTGGGTTTAAAGTGTTCTGGTTTAAAATGTTTGGGTTTAAGGTGTTCTGGTTTAAAGTGTTTGGGTTTAAGGTGTTCTGGTTTAAAGTGTTTGGGTTTAAGGTGTTCTGGTTTAAGGTGTTCTGGTTTAAAGTGTTTGGGTTTAAGGTGTTCTGGTTTAAAGTGTTTGGGTTTAAGGTGTTCTGGTTTAAAGTGTTTGGGTTTAAGGTGTTCTGGTTTAAAGTGTTTAGGTTTAAAGTGTTTGGGTTTAAGGTGTTCTGGTTTAAAGTGTTCTGGTTTAAAGTGTTCGGGTTTAAGGTGTTCTGGTTTAAAGTGTTTGGGTTTAAGGTGTTCTGGTTTAAGGGTGTTCTGGGTTAAAGTGTTCTGGTTTAAAGTGTTTGGGTTTAAGGTGTTCTGGTTTAAGGTGTTCTGGTTTAAAGTGTTTGGGTTTAAAGTGTCCCTGGTTTAAAGTGTTTGGGTTTAAGGTGTTCTGGTTTTAAAGTGTTTGGGTTTAAGGTGTTCTGGTTTAAGATGTTCTGGTTTAAAGTGTTCTGGTTTAAGGTGTTTGGGTTGTTAAAGTGTTTGGGTTAAGGTGTTCTGGTTTAAGGTGTTCTGGTTTAAAGTGTTCGTGGGTTTAAGGTGTTCTGGTTTAAAGTGTTTGGGGTTTAAGGTGTTCTGGTTTAAAGTCTCTCTCTCTCTCTCTCTCTCTCTCTGTCTCTCAAATCCTCTAAGGCCTCTGGAGGCTTAATCAGTGTCAGACAGGCCTTCACTGCATCCGCCCAGCATGGACATATTAGCTTACACACACACACACACACACACACACACACACACCTTTTGTCTCAGTGTGGGGGAAAGTGGTCAAACTGCTGTTGCCAGAATAAGACCTTTCATTTTCAGTCAGAAATGGAGCGCTGTCAGTGACACACATACACACATACACACACATACACACACACACACAAATATACACAGTGCATGTTACAGTGAACTGTGGGCTGTTGTATGTAAATGAGCTGTGTGTGTTTGTAGACGAGCCTTTAATAAACACACAGAGCCGTCTGTGTCTTTAGGGTGCGGTTAGATGCTCCTGCAGTCTGATTCCTGAGTTTCCCCACAGTGAAGGAGGGAGATCCTGGAGAACAACGGAGGACCACTGCTACACTTCAGTCAAGGAAAGCTACAAGGCTCAATCTCCTGCAGCGTTCGGCCAGTCGGACCACACCGCCATCTTTCTCATGCGTTAACATAAACAGAGGCGGGAAGCTCTGGTACAGGAGGAGGTTGTACACTGGTTGGACCAATCAGCTGCTGCTCTGCGGAGCGCCCTAGATGGCAGACAGGAGAGCGTTCCAACGAAGCTCTGAGGACATAAACCTGTTTGTATCAGTGTATCTCAGTGTATCTCAGTGTGTATCACTGTATCTCAGTGTGTATCAGTGTATCTCAGTGTATCTGATACACACTGATATACACTGAGATACAAGGATCCACACTGATACACACTGAGATACACTGAAACACAATGAGATACACTGAGATACACTAATACACACCGATACACACTGAGATACACTGATACACACTGAGATACACTGATACACACTGATACACACTGAGATACACTGAAACACAATGAGATACACTGAGATACACTAATACACACCGATACACACTGAGATACACTGATACACACTGAGATACACTGATACACACTGAAACACACTGAGATACACTGATACACACTGATACACACTGAAACACTGAGATACACTGATACACTGAGATACACTGATACACACTGAAACACACTGAGATACACTGAGATAAACTGACACACACTGAGATACACTGAGATACACTAATACACACCGATACACACTGAGATACACTGATACACACTGAGATACACTGAGATACACTGATACAAACTGAGATACACTGATAGACGCTGATACACACTGAATCACACTGAGATACACTCATCTCAGTGTGTTTCAGTGTGTATCAGAGTATGTCAGTGTGTATTGGTGTGTATTAGTGTATGTCAGTGTATCTCAGTGTGTGTCAGTGTATCTCAGTGTGTATCAGTGTATCTCAGTGTGTTTCAGTGTGTATCAGTGTGTATCAGTGTATCTCAGTGTGTATCGGTGTGTATTAGTGTATCTCAGTGTACCTCAGTGTGTTTCAGTGTATCTCACTGTGTATCAGTGTGTTTCAGTGTGTTTCAGTGTACCTCAGTATGTTTCAGTGTATCTCAGTGTGTATCAGTGTGTTTCAGTGTATCTCAGTGTGTTTCAGTGTGTTTCAGTGTATCTCAGTGTGTATCAGTGTTTTCAGTGTATCTCACTGTGTATCAGTGTGTTTCAGTGTACCTCAGTGTGTTTCAGTGTGTTTCAGTGTACCTCAGTGTGTTTCAGTGTGTTTCAGTGTGTTTCAGTGTATCTCAGTGTGTATCAGTGTTTTCAGTGTATCTCACTGTGTTTCAGTGTGTTTCAGTGTGTTTCAGTGTACCTCAGTGTGTTTCAGTGTATCTCACTGTGTATCAGTGTGTTTCAGTGTATCTCAGTGTGTTTCAGTGTATCTCACTGTGTATCAGTGTGTTTCATTGTATCTCAGTGTGTTTCAGTGTGTTTCAGTGTACCTCAGTGTGTTTCAGTGTGTTTCAGTGTACCTCAGTGTATCTCAGTGTGTATCAGTGTTTTCAGTGTATCTCACTGTGTATCAGTGTGTTTCATTGTATCTCAGTGTGTTTCAGTGTGTTTCAGTGTACCTCAGTGTGTTTCAGTGTGTTTCAGTGTACCTCAGTGTATCTCAGTGTGTATCAGTGTTTTCAGTGTATCTCACTGTGTTTCAGTGTGTTTCAGTGTGTATCAGTGTGTTTCAGTGTGTTTCAGTGTACCTCAGTGTGTTTCAGTGTATCTCACTGTGTATCAGTGTGTTTCATTGTATCTCAGTGTGTTTCAGTGTACCTCAGTGTGTTTCAGTGTACCTCAGTGTGTTTCAGTGTGTTTCAGTGTACCTCAGTATGTTTCAGTGTATCTCAGTGTGTTTCAGTGTATCTCAGTGTGTTTCAGTGTGTTTCAGTGTGTTTCAGTGTATATCAGTGTGTTTCAGTGTGTATTAGTGTATCTCAGTGTGTATCAGTGTGTTTCAGTGTACCTCAGTGTGTTTCAGTGTGTTTCAGTGTGTTTCAGTGTACCTCAGTGTGTTTCAGTGTATCTCAGTGTGTATCAGTGTTTTCAGTGTATCTCACTGTGTATCAGTGTGTTTCAGTGTACCTCAGTGTGTTTCAGTGTGTTTCAGTGTACCTCAGTGTGTTTCAGTGTGTTTCAGTGTGTTTCAGTGTATCTCAGTGTGTATCAGTGTTTTCAGTGTATCTCACTGTGTTTCAGTGTGTTTCAGTGTGTATCAGTGTGTTTCAGTGTGTTTCAGTGTACCTCAGTGTGTTTCAGTGTATCTCACTGTGTATCAGTGTGTTTCAGTGTATCTCAGTGTGTTTCAGTGTATCTCACTGTGTATCAGTGTGTTTCATTGTATCTCAGTGTGTTTCAGTGTATCTCAGTGTGTTTCAGTGTGTTTCAGTGTATCTCAGTGTGTTTCAGTGTGTTTCAGTGTGTTTCAGTGTATATCAGTGTGTTTCAGTGTGTATTAGTGTATCTCAGTGTGTATCAGTGTGTTTCAGTGTACCTCAGTGTGTTTCAGTGTGTTTCAGTGTATCTCAGTGTGTTTCAGTGTGTTTCAGTGTACCTCAGTGTGTTTCAGTGTGTTTCAGTGTATCTCAGTGTGTTTCAGTGTGTTTTAGTGTATCTCAGTGTGTATCAGTGTTTTCAGTGTATCTCACTGTGTATCAGTGTGTTTCAGTGTGTTTCAGTGTATCTCAGTGTGTATCAGTGTTTTCAGTGTATCTCACTGTGTTTCAGTGTGTTTCAGTGTGTATCAGTGTGTTTCAGTGTGTTTCAGTGTACCTCAGTGTGTATTAGTGTATCTCAGTGTGTATCAGTGTGTTTCAGTGTACCTCAGTGTGTTTCAGTGTGTTTCAGTGTACCTCAGTGTGTTTCAGTGTATCTCAGTGTGTATCAGTGTGTATCAGTGTGTTTCAGTGTATCTCAGTGTGTTTCAGTGTGTATCAGTGTGTATCAGTGTGTTTCAGTGTATTTCAGTGTGTTTCAGTGTGTTTCAGTGTACCTCAGTGTGTATCAGTGTATCTCAGTGTGTTTCAGTGTATCTCAGTGTGTATCAGTGTGTTTCAGTGTGTCTCAGTGTGTATCAGTGTGTTTCAGTGTACCTCAGTGTGTTTCAGTGTACCTCAGTGTGTTTCAGTGTATCTCAGTGTGTATCAGTGTGTATCAGTGTGTTTCAGTGTGTATCAGTGTATATCAGTGTGTTTCAGTGTACCTCAGTGTGTTTCAGTGTACCTCAGTGTGTTTCAGTGTGTTTCAGTGTATCTCAGTGTGTATCAGTGTGTTTCAGTGTATCTCAGTGTGTTTCAGTGTGTTTCAGTGTATCTCAGTGTGTATCAGTGTTTTCAGTGTATCTCACTGTGTATCAGTGTGTTTCAGTGTACCTCAGTGTGTTTCAGTGTGTATAAGTGTGTATCAGTGTGTTCAGTGTGTTTCAGTGTATCTCAGTGTGTATCAGTGTGTTTCAGTGTACCTCAGTGTGTTTCAGTGTATCTCAGTGTGTATCAGTGTGTTTCAGTGTACCTCAGTGTGTTTCAGTGTATCTCAGTGTGTATCAGTGTGTTTCAGTGTACCTCAGTGTGTTTCAGTGTATCTCAGTGTGTATCAGTGTGTATCAGTGTATATCAGTGTGTTTCAGTGTACCTCAGTGTGTTTCAGTGTGTTTCAGTGTACCTCAGTATGTTTCAGTGTATCTCAGTGTATCTCAGTGTGTATCAGTGTGTTTCAGTGTATCTCAGTGTGTATCAGTGTTTTCAGTGTATCTTACTGTGTATCAGTGTGTTTCAGTGTACCTCAGTGTGTTTCAGTGTGTTTCAGTGTACCTCAGTGTGTTTCAGTGTGTTTCAGTGTGTTTCAGTGTATCTCAGTGTGTTTCAGTGTGTTTCAGTGTGTATCAGTGTGTTTCAGTGTGTTTCAGTGTACCTCAGTGTGTTTCAGTGTATCTCACTGTGTATCAGTGTGTTTCAGTGTATCTCAGTGTGTTTCAGTGTATCTCACTGTGTATCAGTGTGTTTCAGTGTATCTCACTGTGTATCAGTGTGTTTCATTGTATCTCAGTGTGTTTCAGTGTATCTCAGTGTGTTTCAGTGTACCTCAGTGTGTTTCAGTGTACCTCAGTGTATCTCAGTGTGTTTCAGTGTGTTTCAGTGAATATCAGTGTGTTTCAGTGTGTATTAGTGTATCTCAGTGTGTATCAGTGTGTTTCAGTGTACCTCAGTGTGTTTCAGTGTGTTTCAGTGTACCTCAGTGTGTTTCAGTGTATCTCAGTGTGTATCAGTGTGTTTCAGTGTATCTCAGTGTGTTTCAGTGTACCTCAGTGTGTATCAGTGTATCTCAGTGTGTTTCAGTGTATCTCACTGTGTATCAGTGTGTTTCAGTGTGTCTCAGTGTACCTCAGTGTGTTTCAGTGTGTTTCAGTGTGTATAAGTGTGTATCAGTGTGTTTCAGTGTGTTTCAGTGTATCTCAGTGTGTATCAGTGTGTTTCAGTGTACCTCAGTGTGTTTCAGTGTGTTTCAGTGTGTATCAGTGTGTTTCAGTGTACCTCAGTGTGTTTCAGTGTATCTCAGTGTGTATCAGTGTGTTTCAGTGTACCTCAGTGTGTTTCAGTGTATCTCAGTGTGTATCAGTGTGTATCAGTGTGTTTCAGTGTGTTTCAGTGTGTATCAGTGTATATCAGTGTGTTTCAGTGTGTTTCAGTGTATCTCAGTGTGTATCAGTGTCTGACCAGGGTTGTAAAATTAACTTTGTGTTCTTCTGCCCTCTAGTGGTGAAGCACTCACAATACACTGGCTGTAGCTTATTTACATATGCAGTATATAGACAACAGTATTGAGACACCTACACAGTTCACCTTCAGGAGCATTTATGAGATTCTAAAGCCTTCCATTCTAAACCCCTTTCCTAAACACTGTTCAATAATAACACCACTCACAGCTGATGGAGGAAGATCTAGGAGGGAGGAGATTTCACCAGCTGACTTGTTGTTGTTGGTGCAGCGGTGTCTCCTATTACATACAGAACCACGCTGGAGTTCAGTGAGCTCTTCAGAACCTCCTGTTCTTTCACTGATGTGTGGAAGAAAGACAGACTGCAGGACTAGAGGCTGGAGTTTATAGAGCTGTGACTATGGGACTAAAGCAAACACCTGAATTCACTGATGAATCTTCTTAATCAAAATTTAATGAGAACTTGTAATTTGTACACAAAACATAGATGTATTACCATTCGTTTTTCAGTCTTTTAAATTCAGTAAATTCAGTAAAACAGAAGTGTGTGTTAGAGTGTACAGGAGTGTGTCGGTAGAGGATGTGACATTCACATTCACTAATCATCAGCTATAGATGGAGTCTAAACAGAGGTGCACTTTAGCATAAGACTGTAAATAAAATAATTATTATAGCAAAATAGCTGCAGCACATTAGTAATGATACACGTGTTTATATAAACACTGCTGACAGGCTACTGTATAAAACACCATCAGTGACAAAAACATCACCTTATCAAACCAGAAAACACATGCAAATAAACCTACAGAGCGCCCCCTACGTGTCCTGTAGTGTATTACAGTCTGTCAGAATGAGCGTGTGGATCATATGATCATTATAGAGCATTATAGAGCGCCCCCTACGTGTCCTGTAGTGTATTACAGTCTGTCAGAATAAGCATGTGGCTGATATGAGCATTATAGAGTGCCCCCTACGCTTCCTGTAGGGTATTACAGTCTGTCAGAGTGAGCATGTGGATCATATGATCATTATAGAGCATTATAGAGCGCCCCCTACGCTTCCTGTAGTGTATTACAGTCTGTCAGAATGAGCGTGTGAATCATATGATCATTATAGAGCATTATAGAGCGCCCCCTACGCTTCCTGTAGTGTATTACAGTCTGTCAGAATGAGCGTGTGTATCATATGAACATTATAGAGCATTATAGAGCGCCCCCTACACTTCCTGTAGTGTATTACAGTCTGTCAGAATGAGCGTGTGTATCATATGAACATTATAGAGCATTATAGAGCGCCCCCTACGCTTCCTGTAGTGTATTACAGTCTGTAAGAATGAGCGTGTGGATCATATGATCATTATAGAGCATTATAGAGCGCCCCCTACGCTTCCTGTAGTGTATTACAGTGTCAGAATGAGCGTGTGTATCATATGAACATTATAGAGCATTATAGAGCGCCCCCTACGCTTCCTGTAGTGTATTACAGTGTCAGAATGAGGCTGTGGATCATATGAACATTATAGAGCATTATAGAGCGCCCCCTACGCTTCCTGTAGTGTATTACAGTGTCAGAATGAGGCTGTGGATCATATGAACATTATAGAGCATTATAGAGCGCCCCCGACACTTCCTGTAGTGTATTACAGTCTGTCAGAATGAGCGTGTGGATCATATGATCATTATAGAGCATTATAGAGCGCCCCCTACGCTTCCTGTAGTGTATTACAGTCTGTCAGAATGAGCGTGTGGATCATATGATCATTATAGAGCATTATAGAGCGCCCCCTACGCTTCCTGTTATTACAGCCTGATCTTTGAAATTTCTGAATTCTGCAGTAATTCTCAATCCCAGCTACTTTTGACTTGTATTCAGAAGTCATGTTCACTCTATCGAGACTAACATTTTTGCTTCATATTGCTTTGTAGATCCGAACTGCAGGTTGGTGCTGCAGGTCAGATCACACCCAGGTAAATGATTAGCTAATATAAGCTACTTAAGGAAAATCTAAATCTAACATGCCCAGGAAATTTACCTGAAGTTACCTGGAAACCACAAATACGGTCACATAGAAATTTGACTGCTGAAGCACACACATATCTCCTCCATCTACTTCCTCTTCTCCAAGAAGTTGGAGGGTACCCAACCCCGCCGCATGTGTGTGGAGTCAAGGGTGCGGCAGTACCACCACCCGTTCGTGTTCTTCTCTAGAACCTCCAGTCTTGTTCCCGCTGGGAATCCCATGGACTCTGTGTTGCCGCCATAATCGGCCACTGAGACGTATTCCTCTCGCAGGTTGTTGTGGATGAGGTGCGGTTTGGGCTTCACCATGGATACGGGGACAGACCGCCCAGAACCGGTCAGGTCACGGCGGGTAATCTGGGGACCTGGAGACTCAGTCTTCCAGCGAGGGCCTGGGTTCTCCTTAGCGACAGTGTTTTTGTCCTTGGTAACACTGGCGTATTCGTTTGCGACACTAGGGTTGTCTTTAACGTCATGGCTTCCATCCTGGAGTCTTACTGCGCCCTCGCCGGCCCCTCTGTGGCTCGAACCACTCTGCTGATCCTTTCCCGTCTCAGGGTCGCCGCCCCGTATGCCTGCAATGTGTGTGGGTGTGATGGATTCCAGGAAATAGGTGGGAACCCAGCCTTCTTGCGCCCCCCAGCGGACAAACCACCAACCACTTTGCTGCTTCTCCAACACCTCCACCAGCACACCGGCTGGCAGGCTCAGCTCACCAGGTGCCCCCTGCTGGAAGTCTGCAGTACTGCGATACAGCTGGAGGCGCGTGATCCCGGTCTCACTGCTGATGGCTGATAGCTGACGGGGTGTGACTTCGGCCTTGGCTCTGACAGACAGCCGGGAGGGCATGACCTCACCCTCAGAACTGACAGACAACAAGGGGGGTGTGACCTCTGCTTCTGCGCTGAGTGACAGCTTGAAGGTGGAGGAATCATCCAGCGAGGAGGTGGAATCAGTCTCAGACCCGGCTGACGTTCGCGAGGTTCTCCAGTGGTTCTGGTTCTGCTGGTTTGTGGGTTTCAGGTTCCGTCTGAGGGAGAAGTCCGGGTTTGTGGGTTTTGGACGAAGGCTGGGTTTGGGTTTGGACCCTTCAGTCTGCTGTTCCTGGGAAATGGACACAGTACTGAACTCGATCGTGGGGGCGTCATATTCAGGAGGATCCCACACTGGTCTCTGGTGCCCCCTGATGGACGAGTGTGTGTGAGAGTATCTCGTTTCCAGGCTTTCTGAGACTCCAGCTGTGCCGCTGTCATATATAAGCTGCTCTTCCCCGCCCTGTACCTCCTCTCCCAGCCAGTAGGGGGCGGACTGTGGGGCTTTAGCGTCTGCAGGAAGAAACGAGAGCTCAGGCTCCAGACCCATTGCCGGAACATCATACTCCGGTTCCTCATACACACGGATCTTATTGAGGGTCAAGACATCAGACTCCATGCAGGGCAGTGAGCTCTGCTTTTTGATGGGCGGAGCAGGGGGCGGGACTTTGGGTCGTGTGAGGGTGCTGGTCTTTCGGCTTAGACTTGGTTTCTTCCGCTTGTCCATGTAGGAGCACGGAGCCCAGCCTTCTTTATCTGCAATCTGCACATACCACCAACCACCAGAGTTCTTCTTTATGACCTACACACACACACACACACACACACACACACACACACACACAGACACACAGACACACGCACACATACACACACACACACACACACACATATACACACAGACACACAGACACATGCACACACATACACACACACGTACACACGCATACACACACACACACACACAGACACACACACACAGACACACACACAAACACACAGACATACACACAAACACACATACACACACACAGACACATACACACACACAGACACACACACACATATACACACACAAACACACAGACACACACACAAACACACATACACACACACGCACACACACAGACACAAACACACACACACAGACACACACAAACACACATATACACAGACACACACACAAACACACATATACATACAGACACACACAGACACACACACACAGACAAACTGTGAAATTGTCAGTTTGGTATTCACAGAGCTGCTCTTGTCTGGATATTTCTGGGTGGTGATCCGCTCTCTCTCTCTCTGAATGATATCCCAATAACATCTGGACAACATCAGCCCTAGTTAGTGATAACTGTGATAACTGATCAGTGATAAATGGGTGGTGGTACAGGTGAGATGGAACAGGTGAGATGGAACAGGTGAGATGGTACAGGTGAGATGGTACAGGTGAGACGGTACAGGTGAGACGGAACAGGTGAGACGGAACAGGTGAGATGGTATAGGTGAGATGGAACAGGTGAGACGGAACAGGTGAAACGGAACAGGTGAGATGGTACAGGTGAGATGGTACAGGTGAAACAGAACAGGTGAGATGGTACAGGTGAGATGGAACAGGTGAGACGGAACAGGTGAAACGGAACAGGTGAGATGGAACAGGTGAGACGGAACAGGTGAAACGGAACAGGTGAGATGGTACAGGTGAGACGGAACAGGTGAGATGGAACAGGTGAGATGGTACAGGTGAGATGGTACAGGTGAGACGGTACAGGTGAGACGGAACAGGTGAGATGGTACAGGTGAGATGGTACAGGTGAAACAGAACAGGTGAGATGGTACAGGTGAGATGGAACAGGTGAGACGGAACAGGTGAAAAGGAACAGGTGAGATGGAACAGGTGAGACGGAACAGGTGAAATGGAACAGGTGAGATGGTACAGGTGAGACGGTAAAGGTGAGACGGAACAGGTGAGACAGTAAAGGTGAAACGGTACAGGTGAGATGGTACAGGTGAGATGGTACAGGTGAGATGGAACAGGTGAGATGGTACAGGTGAGATGGTACAGGTGAGACGGTACAGGTGTGGTACCTCAGCCTTTTCTCCTCCACTGAAGCTGATGCCATCACTCAGACATGAGTGGAACTCAGCGATGGTGTAATACTCTACATCAACACTAGGGGCATCTGGAGGCTGTGGCAGCTGAAACCCCTGGAGAAACATAAACAGTGAATAACTGAACCCTGCTCTAAACCAAAGACCCAATCAGAACGGTTCCCTCAGACAGGTGAGTGTACCTGATTATAGCAGTGGTGTAAACAGAGAGGACTCTAATGATGACTGTTTTACCCTCAACTGGACTGAACTGGACTGAACTGGACTGAACTGGACTGAAACGGACTAAACTGAACCAGACTGAACTGATTTAAATGAAACTCAACTAAACGAAAGTGAATTAAATATTGAATGATATATATTATATATATATATATATATATATATATATATATATATATTATATATATATATAAAATCTGAATTATAGTATTATACTGAATTAGATTTTAATTAGAATTTAATTGAACAGAACAGAATAAAACTAAACTATTTGGAGACACAAAGGTGGCAAATTCAGGACCAGAATGTAAAAATCCATCCCTGGGTTTTGTTCCAGCTGCCTGGGCAGATTATTACTCTCCAGACCCGAGTCTGCCACCTATAACTGATTTAAAGTGAATTAAAGTGAGTTTAAGTGAATTAAAGTGAGTTTAAGTGAATTAAAGTGAATTAAAGTGAGTTTAAGTGAGTTAAAGTGAGTTATAGTGAATGAAAGTGAGTTATAGTGAATGAAAGTGAGTTAAAGTGAGTTATAGTGAATTAAAGTGAGTTATAGTGAATGAAAGTGAGTTATAGTGAATGAAAGTGAGTTATAGTGAATTAAAGTGAGTTATAGTGAATGAAAGTGAGTTATAGTGAATGAAAGTGAGTTAAAGTGAATTAAAGTGAGTTATAGTGAATGAAAGTGAGTTAAAGTGAATTAAAGTGAGTTATAGTGAATGAAAGTGAGTTATAGTGAATTAAAGTGAGTTAA
>NC_132887.1:41439310-41484310 GCF_030463535.1 Salminus brasiliensis | reverse complement strand
GTGTGCACCTGGTACACACTCTGTCGTGGGTGCTGAACCTGTTTGGGATTTTCTTCATCCTGGCGCTCATGAGCATTACTCCATCGACGTCTTCATTGCCTTCTACATCACCACCCGCCTGTTCCCTCTACTACCACACCCTGTCCAGTACCCACGCCCTCCTGCACAGCCGCCGCGCCCGCATTTGGTTCCCCTCTTCTCCTTCAGCGAGTGTAACGTCAGTGGACCCATCCCAAACCAGTATGCCTGGCCCTTCCCCGACCCAGACTCCTCAAAACACTCATAGGTTAGAGAGAGACTCCGCCCCACTTCTGTCATTACTGTGTCCCTTCTGTTCCTCTAAGCTTTTTTGAACCGTGAGCAATCCTGCTCAGCCCTAATGAGAGACTGTAGCTACAGTACCTCAATAGGGTGAATATAATAACGCTCTAAATGTAGGTATTGTGATATACACTGAGGAGGCGGAGCTACAGTCTCTCATTAGGGTGAATATTATAATGTCTAAATGTAGGTATTGTGATATACACTGAGGAGGCGGAGCTACAGTCTCTCAGGGTGAATATTAATAACTCTAAATGTAGGTATTGTGATATACACTGAGGAGGCGGAGCTACAGTCTCTCATTAGGGTGAATATTAATAACGCTCTAAATGTAGGTATTGTGATATACACTGAGGAGGCGGAGCTACAGTCACCTCATTAGGGTGAATATTAATAACGCTCTAAATGTAGGTATTGTGATATACACTGAGGAGGAGGAGCTAAGTACAGTCTCTCATTAGGGTGAATATTAATAACGCTCTAAATGTAGGTTTGTGATATACACTGAGGAGGCGGAGCTACAGTCTCTCATTAGGGTGAATATTAATAACGCTCTAAATGTAGGTATTGTGATATACACTGAGGAGGCGGAGCTACAGTCTCTCATTAGGGTGAATATTAATAACGCTCTAAATGTAGGTATTGTGATATATGCTGAGGAGGCGGAGCTACAGCCTCTCGTTAGGGTTGACTGGGGTTCTATGAAGCTTGTCTAACTAATCTACAGTAACTGGAGTCACTCATTAAAATACAGACACAGAGAGAAGATCAGACTGCAGGTCTGATTCAGTTTGTTTACAGTGTTTATCTGAGCTCACCTTCAGTCACTGCCCCTCCGTCAACTCAGCGCTGTGCAGAGGCGGGTTGTTTAAATATTATTATTTTTATTATTATTATTATTATATATTTATTGCTCTGTCAGTGGTGAGGGCTGGTTACAGGTGTTTTACTGAACAGAGCTGCAGTATTGATCACTCACCCCCCCTCCCTCAGCAGTGATTCTCTGACCAAGTTGACCACAGCCTCATCCAAACATTCCCAGAATTCCAGTCGCATGTTAGGACAGTTCTGTAGCTGCTGTTTCTCTGCTGAACAGCTATGCATGAACACGTTTACAGACTGAGGAATTCCCCACTTTTATTTAGTCCACTACATGCAGCTTTTACTGGAATACAGCTTTAGACGTACTGTTTTGTTTGTTTGTTTGTCATAATGAAACTTGAAGCTGAACATGGAAGGTTTGTTGACTCTCTCAGACTCAGTCCTGATCGTATTAAAGCGATAGTTCACATAACCCCTAACCCCTGAACTTGACTACATGTGGTGGTGGTGGTGGGGGGGTGATTCGCTGTTCGTGTAAACGGTGCTGAATTATATACTGGATCAGTATTTGGGGCGACGCTGTGTTACACAGTCAGTAGGATGGTGATTTTTACAGTAAGAGCTTTAATAAAGGTTTACAGATTTACACTAAACTTTGGTGTGTGTGCGTGTGTGTGTTACACAGTGTTACAGCTTCAGGGTTCAGGGTTTGCTGTACTTGAACTTGATCAGGTGGAACAGACACTGCAGAAAATCACAGAGAGTCGGAGAGTGGTGGGGAAAAGCACACACACCCTACCTGTGTGTTAAATTACAAACTACACTACAGGGCCATACACCCTTTTCTTTATTTTACTGCCAATCAATTGATCCTTCAGCCCATAAACCAGTACATTAATGAATTTAATTAATTAATTAATAAGTTAAAAGATTAGATTCCAAACTTGCTCAAACTAAAAAAGAAACTACTGTCCAATATGAACACTGCTGCCTGTCTGAGGTTTGCTCAGATCACATGGAAAATCCAAAGACAGCTGTTAAACACGAGGGTGGCAGTATCAGGGTTTGGGGCTACATATAGATACTCTCTCTCTCTCTCTCTATATATATATATATATATATATATATATATATAGATAGATAGATAGATAGATATACATAGCATACATATGTGGCTTCTAATACATATACATTAACTTGAGTCCTAGTTCCCTCAACTCCAGCTGGGTCAAGTGGGCCTTCTGCTCTTCTTTTATTGGACAGCTTTGAGCTTAGGTTCAGGTTACCTGGCGAGCTATGGCTTTATTCTCATCTGCAGTCCACACTTCTCCCCACATGAGGGCAGCACATACACTACTACCAGCCACACAGTACAGCACAGCAGCACAGAGGCAACCCTACTGCAGCTCAGCCAATCAGAGCAGAGCAGAACAGAAAAGGAGAGTAGAGAAGAAAAGAGGAGAAAATGAGGAGGGAGTGATGGAGAGAGTGACCGCTGTGGGTAGAGGATCATTGCTGAGGCTGACTGAAGAACACACACTTAGGTGAGCACTTTACCTTTACCTGCCTTCAAAACTCAGAACTGTAACACTGTTTATAACCTAACCGAGTCAGAGGTCAGAGTCAGAGTCAAGTCCGAGTCAGAGTGTTCTACCAGCAGGTTCTGTAACGCTGCTGCTGCTGGTTTGAGATGAAGAGCAGGAGAGAGGAACTCAGTCTACAGTTTAGATCTTCAGCTCCGAATCTAAAACTTTAGTATAGTCAATACTTTAATCTTTGTGCTAACATACTATGAGAATCCATTGGAGGGCTAGCTGAAATAAGCATTACGGTCCTGGTGGCTTTCCTCTGTTAGGCCAGTTTTGAGAGCTGTGACTGAACGGAGAGCAGGAGAATTCAGAAAGGCCAGAAAGTTAAAAATCTGCCCAGGATTTAATTCCAACTGCGCGGGCAGCTGTGATCAGCTAGGCTGCTGTAGAGCTGCTCAGACATTTGGAACTACATCCTGGGTCGGAGTGTGTGTGTGTGTGTTTATATTTTGACCCTGCCTGTTCTGTTTGCTATATTTGACTGAGGGGTGGGAGGTGGTGGGATTGCGCTCAACTCCTTCGAGTCCAGGGAATCCACCAGACTCCTGTCACACACACAAACACACACACACACACAGTTGTGTACAGGTTGTGATCAGTAAGAGTGTTGTTGGAGACACTTCTCTGATCTACTGTGTGTGTGTGTGTGTGTGTGTGTGTGGTGTAACACAGGTGTTTGAAACAGGACAGTAATGTGCTGACTAATTAACATTCATCTGAGCACAGCTACACCAAGTCAAGTCAAGTCGAGTGGGTTTTATTGTCATTTCAACTACATACAGAGTACACAGTGAAACGAAACAGCGTTCCTCCAGGACCATGGTGCAACATAGACAGTGCATACAAAACACAAGTGCAACACAACACAGTACAGACAGAGGATAATAAATAATTGCCGGTAGTGGCAAATTATGCAGTGTGTAATAAATATTGAGTCCAGTGAGGTAGTAAAGTTATTAGTGCAAATGCTTGTGCAAAAAATGCTTCCCATTTTATCTGGGGTAAATAAGAGAGAGACAGAGAGAGAGAGAGAGAGAGAGAGTGTGCATGTAACAGAAAAGACATCAGTTCAGAAGTTGAGTTGAGTTGAGAAGTCTGATGGCCTGGGGGAAGAAGATGCTGCGGTACCTTCTTCCTGATGGCAGTAGGGAGAACAGTCTGTGTGAAAGGTGGGTGGAGTTGCTTTGCGGATGCAGCGGGCAGTGTAAATGTCCATGACGGAGGGGAGAGAGACTCTGATGATCTTCTCAGCTGTCCTCACAATGTGTTGGAGGGTCTTGCGGTCAGAGGCTGTGCAGGTCCCAAACCAGGCAGTGATGCAGCTGCTCAGGATGCTCTCTATGGTCCCTCTATAGAAGAGGGTGAGGATGGGTGGAGGGAGACGGGCCTTTCTCAGCTTCCAGAGGAAGTAGAGACGCTGCTGGGCTGTCTTGGCTGTAGAGCTGGTGTTCAGGGACCAGGTGAGGTTCTCCGCTAGGTGGACACCAAGGAACTTGGTGCTCTTAACGATCTCCACAGAGGAGCCGTTGATGCTGAGCGGAGAGTGGTCTTGTCTTGTTTTCCTGAAGTCAACAACCATTTCCTTGGTCTTCTCTACATTCCAGTGAAGGTTGTTGACTGTACACCAGTCTGTCAGCTGCTGCACCTCCTCTCTGTATGCTGACTCGTTGCCTTTGCTGATGAGACCCAGCACAGTTGTATCATCGGCGAACTTTATGATGCTGTTAGAGCTGTGTTTCGCAACACAGTCATGAGTCAGCAGGGTGAACAACAGAGGACTCAGTACACTGCCCTGGGGTGCTCCAGTGTTCAGTATGATGGTGCTGGAGCTGCTGTCCCCGAACCGGACTAACTGGGGCCTTCCTGTCAGGAAGTCCAGGATCCAGTTGCAGAGGGGGGTGTTGAGGCCCAGCAAGCTTAACTTCCTGGTGAAATTCTGTGGGATGATGGTGTTGAATGCTGAACTGAAGTCTATGAAGAGCATTCTGACGTAGGTGTCCTTCTTCTCCAGGTGGGTAAGGGAGAAATGAAGGGTGGTGGTGATGGCAGCGTCCGTGGAGCGGTTGGGACGATATGCAAATTAAAGGTAAAGGTGCACATATTTGTCACTGTACAGCGAAATGTGTCCTCTGCATTTAACCCATCTGGTAGTGAACACACACTCACACACATGTGTGTAGGGGCAGTGAGTACACACACACACACACACACACACACACACACACACACACACACACACAGAGCAGTGGGCAGCCAACTCCAGCACCCGGGGAGCAGAGAGGGTAAAGGGCCTTGCTCAAGGGCCCGACAGTGGCAGCTTGCCAAGCCCGGGAATCGAACCCACAACCCTGTTATCGATATCCCGGCGCTCTAACTGCTGAGCCACCACTGCCCCAATTGAAGAGGGCAGTTGGGTCTTGATGTTCCTCATGACTAGCCTCTCGAAGCACTTCATGATGATGGGCGTGAGAGCTACAGGACGGTAGTCATTGAGGCAGGACACAGTGGACTTCTTTGGCACGGGGACGATGGTGGTGGTCTTGAGGCACGTTGGGACAGTGGAGCTGCGCAGGGAGACGTTGAAGATGTCCGTGAGAACATCTGTCAACTGGTCTGCACACTCTCTGAGCACTCTGCCGGGGATGTTGTCTGGTCCTGCAGCTTTCCGTGGGTTGACTCTGCGCAGAGTTTTCCTCACATCCACTGCAATCAGACACAACACCTTCTTGTCTGGCTTGGGTGTGATCTTGCTCACCAATGTGTTGTTCTGTGCCTCAAACTGTGCATAAAAGTCGTTCAGGGCATCGGGGAGGAAGGCATCACTGTTACAGGACGGTGGCATTGTCCTGTAGTTTGTACTATGGATACATGATGTGGTGAGAATCACCTGTTTCCATAACTATGCTACACCTGTTTGCACAGATAACACTACACTCGTTCCCATACGTTACCTCCTTTTTCATACTCGCAGTACACCCATGTCACGCCACACCTTAGTTACCATGGTTACAGTTTCCCTGGTTACACTACACTTATTTCCATAGTAGTCACACCTTTTTTAGGAGTTCTGCTAAACCCGTTCCTGTGGTGCCGTTCCAGTTCCAGGGCGGGCCGAACAGAGTGTGAGTGTGTGTACAGCTTTACTGATGCTAAAACAGAGTGTGTGATCTTCTGCTGTATGAACACTGTAAACACTGCAGAACATCAGAGCTCCACTAATTGCATTACTCCACCATCTACATCCTATCAGAGACCCAATCAGTTCACACACACCCAGAGAGAGAGAGAGACCCCTGCTGGAACATACAGTGGTTTTGATCTCCACAGTGAGTAAATATATTATAATTTATTATATGTTTAATTGTTTTGTGAATTCTATTACTTATAATGGGTATGTATATGTGTACTGGTTTATATATGTATATATGTGTAAGTGTATATACATGTAAATGTATATATGTGTATGGGTATGTATATGTGTGTATGTATATGTGTGTATGGGTATGAGTATGTGTGTATGGGTATGTATATGTGTGTATGGGTATGAGTATGTGTGTATGGGTATGTGTGTATGGGTATGAGTATGTGTGTATGGGTATGTGTGTGTGTGTGTATGGGTATGAGTATGTGTGTATGGGTATGTGTGTGTGTGTATGGGTATGTGTGTATGGGTATGAGTATGTGTGTATGGGTATGTGTGTGTGTGTATGGGTATGTGTGTATGGGTATGAGTATGTGTGTATGGGTATGGGTATGTGTGTATGGGTATGTGTGTATGGGTATGGGTATGTGTGTATGGGTATGTGTGTGTGTGTATGGGTATGTGTGTATGGGTATGGGTATGTGTGTATGGGTATGTGTGTGTGTATGGGTATGTGTGTATGGGTATGGGTATGTGTGTATGGGTATGTGTATGGGTATGGGTATGTGTGTATGGGTATGTGTGTATGTGTGTATGTGTGTATGGGTATGTGTGTATGGGTATGGGTATGGGTATGTGTGTATGGGTATGCGTGTATGGGTATGGGTATGTGTGTATGGGTATGGGTATGTGTGTATGGGTATGTGTATGGGTATGGGTATGTGTATGGGTATGGGTATGTGTGTATGGGTATGTGTGTATGGGTATGGGTATGTGTGTATGGGTATGTGTATGGGTATGTGTGTATGGGTATGGGTATGTGTGTATGGGTATGGGTATGTGTGTATGGGTATGTGTATGGGTATGGGTATGTGTATGGGTATGGGTATGTGTATGGGTATGTGTGTATGGGTATAATGATTGTATATGTAATGTAAATGTGTGTATTTTCCAGGCTCTGCGTGTTTCCTGCACGCTGAACCAATCAGAATGGATCTTTCTGGCATGTCCCTGTGGGTGGGGCTGCTGAACTCCTCCTTCTCCCATAACTACAGCAACACCACGCGGTTCCTACTGGACGGGCCATGCTGGGGTTCACTGGGAGTAACACTGGCTCTGGTGCTGTGCTACGGCGTGGTGCTCGTCCTGGGATTGCTAGGTAACGTCCTCCTCATCTGCATCATCGCTCGGCAGAGGGACCGCCCCAACGTCACCAGCATCTTCATCGCTAACCTGTCTGTCTCGGACATCCTGATGTGTGTTTTCTGCCTGCCCTTCACGCTCAGCTCGGTTCTGATGGACCGCTGGGTGTTCGGTGCGGCGCTGTGCCGGCTTACGCCCTTTGTCCAGTGTATGTCCGTCACTGTGTCCGTGCTCTCCCTGGTGTTAATCGCTCTGGAGCGCCACCAGCTGGTCCTACATCCATCAGGCTGGAAGCCAAACCCTGCCCAGGCCTGCTTTGCCCTCCTGGGTGTGTGGGTTGTGGCCGCAGTCACCGCCATGCCTTTTCTCGTCTTCCAGCTGTTGAGCAGTGACCCCTACAGCGGGCTCCCGCCTCCGCAGAGCCAGCTGCAGGCCTGCCATGAAGCTTGGCCGTCCCTGCAGGACAGACGTGCCTACAGCGCCGCCCTGCTGGTGTTCCAGTACTGTGGGCCGCTGCTGCTCATGCTGCTCTGCTACCTGCGCATCTTCCTGTGCCTCCGACTCCGGCGCCGCCTGCTGGAGCGGCAGTGCAGCCGCAGCCGCGCCGAAGAACGAAGACATGTCGCAAACAGCAAGCGGGTCAGCGTCATGCTGGTCGCCCTGGTGACGGCGTTCGGGGTGTGCTGGCTCCCACTGAATGTGTTCAACGTGGTGGCGGACTGGTACGAGGAGGCACTGCCCTTGTGTCAGCATGACCTGCTGTTCTCGCTCTGCCACCTTCTGGCCATGAGCTCCACCGGCATCAACCCCATCATCTACGGCTTCCTCAACACCAACTTCCGCAGCGACGTGCGCTCCATGCTGCTGCACTGCCGCTCCGGGCCACTAGAGGGGAATTATGAGAACATCCCACTTTCTGTGGTGAACACAGACATGTCACGCACATCTCTTAGAACCAACTGCAGGAACCATTCTGCCTGACAGCTAAGAAAACACCAGGGCGACCAGCAAGCGGCTGTTCACAAACAAGGGGTGTGTAGCAATAGTAGAACCCTTCTGGGACTGGATAGAACCATTTTAAAACAGTTCTTGTTTTTCATCACAGACAAAATCCATTTTACCAGGCGGTCAAATGGATCTTCGAGTGTTTACGGTTCTACACATATCCACTGTCCTTGCTAAGGAACCCTTGATAACCCCCCCCCCCCACACACACACACACACACACACACATATACAGACACACAGTTTACCCACCCACTATCTTAAATCTTATTTCAAATGATTACAGCTCGTCAAACAGAAAGAGGTTCAGTGTGAGCTGAGCTGGAGGGGGTTTCCCTTCAGGAGATCTGTGGGAGACTGTGTGAACAGAAGCTGATACAGTGTCTGGAAGAAACACGGTGAGGTTCTAGATCACAGATGATAGAGAGGTTATAAATATGCCTATATATGGTTGAATGCTCAATCCAGAGGCGGGCCGGTCAGTGGAGCGGCGCGGTTCTGAGAGGCTTGTTTCTGCAGAGGGACACACAGCAGTTTTCTTACACATTTTGAGAAGCTGTGAAACAGCCAGTCCACTGTGGACAGCCCGGAATCGGACAATGCAGGGTCATCTTTTTGGGACAGACTCCCAGCTCCAGCAAAACTCCTGCATGGAAAAACAGCAAGCAGGAGCAGGGACCAGTTTACACTGTTATCAGCCTGCCGTTATCACTGACCACCGCAGTCCAGCAGCTTCCGTACAGAACCGCTGGCAGGACCGGGAGTCTGGCTGGAAATCACTCAGTGTCTGACAGGAGAACCATTTACTCCACATTTAGAACATCTGATATATCAGCCTCCTCCCGATTACAGGAACTCCCTCCCCAGTGCATAAACACAGCAGGCCTGGGGCTCCAGAGCGCAGCTGTAGTGTCTTCACCACCGACCCTCTCGTTTCTGAGAATCCTCATATAAACAGTCTATAAAGGTTCTGTTCAGCACGTTGTGGAACCGTGAATGCAGCACTGAATGTGGAACGTTGGTGCAGAGCGCTGAAGAGGACAGACTCAACAGCCCGAGGAGGAGGAAGATGATGATGGTGGTTATAGTGTAGATAATGAGATAAGCTGGGTTCTGTTTGCTTGTTTTAATATCTAGAACCAGAGTGAGAGAGAGAATAAAGACATTCACCTGAGGTGGTGCTATTTATCACCAGTTCTCTATGATCAGATGAAAGGGGGAACGTTGGGTCTACTGAAATATCCACCTCGCCCACTCGGAACCGGCCAGAGAGCTCCAGAGCTCCAGAGCGCTGCTTTAACCTGGAGACGGATTGTGCAGGTTTCTCAAATCAGCTCTGTGCTTGTTTAAACATGGTAGACTCTCTAATCGGTTAGGCAGTGAGTGTGTGTGAGTGTGTGAGAGTGTGTGTGAGTTCCTCTGATAAACGCAGACAGAAATATTAAGACTGGGTTTTATCACTTTAATAACAAACCCCTCAGCCTCCAGTTCAGACACACAGCAGACCTGACCACACTTCAGTCCAGGGCAAGAATGAGAGAAAGCTAGCACCAGTGATTGACTCTCTATCAGACACGCCTTCTGGCTCTGATTGGTTGTGTTGAATGTGTAGTGAATTCCTGCAGATGGAACTAGGAGCACTAGGGGGGACCAGAGGGGCCTGATCTGACAGAGGACGTGAAGGTGATGTTCTAGAAGAGGGGTCAGCTGCTACTGCTTAATTCTGTTACTGGTTGTTCTCCAGCTCTCTGAAAGATACAGAGAATTAATGAGTTAATATTAATGAGGATTATTAATGAGGACTTTCATAACAGGACAGAACCGGAAGAGCTGCAGCGCTGTGGATAAACAGCGACACCTGGTGGACAGATGGAGTGGTGACCCTGTGCAGGAGGAAACCATAGACATAAAATATATTAGGGTTGAGAAGCTGAGTTCAGGGTGATGAGGGTGATGAGAGACCCGGTTCTGTTCAGACACTGAGAGCGTTTAGTTTAGTGTTGCACACTGAAGCAGAGTAAGGCAGAGGTGATGGAGGTGGGTGGAGAGCTGTGAAAAACTGCTCAGACTGTTTGGTACCGGGTGGTGTTTGAGTTTGGGGAGAAAAATGACCGAATCAATCACAGCACGGGCTGATCAGATCTGACCTTCAGCAAACCGCCGTCCCTCACCACCATCCCTCACCACTGGGAGGATCTTGTGGTCCACTGTGTGAAAAGCTGCGGAGAGGTCGAGGAGGATCAGAACCGAGGACAGTCTGGCAGCTTTAGCTGCATGGAGCTTCTCTGTAACTGCAGTGAGAGCAGTTTCAGTAGAGTGTGCAGCTTTGAAGCCAGACTGGTTAGGGTCCTGAAGATTGTTCAGAGTGAGAAAGAGAGACAGCTGGTTGTAGACGGAGCGTTCGAGAATCTTTGAGAGGAAAGAGAGAAGAGAGATGGGTCTGTAGGTGCCGATGTCCAAGCTGTCCAGAGTTGGTTTCTTTAGGATGGGCACGACTCTGGCAGACTTGAAGGCCGATGGTACCTGACCTGACGTTTGTCACCAGCTTTATTGATTATTAATAACCTGTAATATCACACACCTACACTCAAACTGCATCCGCAGAACATGCAGAACTAACCGGTTCTTCATCCTCCATCCAGCGCTGAAGATCCTCCACAGTGCTCCTCCTCCTCCTCCTCTTCCTCTTCATCAGCTCTCAGTCCTGCACTACACACATACACTCCATACTCATCCGCTCTCCCACTACACAGACCGTGTGTGTGTGTGTGTGTGTGTGTGTGTGTGTGTGTGTCTCAGGTCTCGCTAACCAAAACAAAGCCGGTCATGTGATCAGAGCTGAACAGGAAGTCTGATCAGTTCAGGTGCAGTTTTCAGAAGAGGTTCAGTTTCTCCACAACATGTAAGAAGCTTCTCTTTCTGATTGATTGCTTGATTGATTGATTGATTGATTGATTACTGTCGGAGTCTGGTGGAGCTGTGACCTGTAGAATTCTAGAGTTATTGAGTCAGCTGTTCAACTCCAGCCCAGTTTAAACTCAGTAAGAATGATGCACTGGAGTTTACTGGGGTTTACTGGGGTTTACTGGAGTTTACTGGGGTTTACTGGGGTTTACTGGAGTTTACTGGGGTTTACTGGAGTTTACTGGGGTTTACTGGGGTTTACTGGAGTTTACTGGAGTTTACTGGGGTTTACTGGAGTCTACTGGGGTTTACTGTTAAAGGGCAGATTAGCTGACATCCCGCGAGCTTTCACTTTCTGATTCACTGCGCCACGAGCGTTCACTTATACACAGTTCTGGAGATCCCCACTTTCCTAATTATTAATAATTAATCCTGATGACCCCAGCTACCGAAGCTACAGAAGACAACACACTAAATAATAATCATATTAAACTGGATCATATAAACCTGCTGCTTTCCTCAGAGTACTGCCGCAGAGCCCCTGCAGGTGGCGCTCGTCATTCTCGTGACCAAGCTTCAGTTTTATTAGACAGCCCCTCCATTAAAGCCTAAACTGTTCCTGATGAGTCAGTCTGAACTGTTCCAGACAGGAGTTTCTACACACCCTGCATAATCCCACTCTTTCCATGACACAGAGGGTCCTGCTGCAGTTACTGTAGTAATCTGTAGGGTAACCTGCCCAACACCACAGCTGCAGGACCCGTTCACACCAGCTCGGAGCTGCATGGATGTCCTGAACTGTGTTCTTTCAGCAGGGTAGTGCTTCTGTAATCATCTGAAGGTTCCATTAAATTCATGAATTGTATATTTAGTAGATTCAGTACAAAGAGAAACAGTGGATTGTTATTTATGTATTATTAAAGAATTAAAACATTTTTTTCATGTCAGTACTGTTAACTAAAAATCCTGCCCTTAGCTCCAGTCCTACTGGACGCTGTCTGACTTGCTGAGGATGCAGAACATGGTGGTGTGTTGCGTAAAGGCCTGAACCTGAATTAATAAAAGAATGAAATAATCTTCTGCAGGATCTGTGATCGCCATGCTGGCTGCACTGGTTGCCCTACTGTGTGCAGTCTCAGGTGAGTGTGTGTGTGTGTGTTCAGCATTCTGTTAATAACAGATGGACACCGGTCACATCTTCAGCCAGGTTACTGCAATGCTTCCGTGGTTGATGTGTTCTTCACCTTATCACTAGGGGCGCTGTGTAAAGCTGCTACAAGAGCTAATGTGAAGCTGGGGGCTCTGTCACCCTCCCCTGTAAAGACAGCGATCATGCAGAAACACCTGTGAAGCAGCTGGACGTGCAGTGGTGGCTGGGCGAACAGCTGGTCAGTCGACTGGGCCGAGGCCGGATCACCTACGGCACCAGCTACAGAAACAGGGCTGAGCTACCAGCAGGGGGCGCTAGCCATGGAGATTTCTCTCTGACCATCACACACACACAGAACGGAGATAGTGGAGTGTACCGGTGTGTGATCAGGAGGGAGAAGCAGGAGGACACGCTGGGAGAGGTTCGGCTCAGGGTGGAAGGTGAGATGGTTCAAATGCTAACTGTACCCCAAAGATATGGAAGTTACCATACACTGTAGAACACTCCTGTGTGTTCTCTCCCCAGCCCCCCGTTCTCCCAGTGCTGTGTTTGTTAAGGTGGGTGAGGAGGCAGTTCTGCCATGTTTTGGTCGTGTGGACTGGTTGGATTCAGAAGCTGAGCTGGTCCAGTGGAAGAAAGGGAATCAGATGGTTCTGCAGTGGGAGAAAGGTTCTCTGTATGTGGATCCTCAGTTCACAGGCCGGGCAAGGCTGCCTAAAGAGGGAATCCCGCAAGATGACCTCTCTCTTGTGCTGAAGAACACTCTCCATGAAGACCAGGGCCATTACCTGTGCTTCTTTGTGAAGGACCAAAAAATCCAACCTGCTGCACAGGTTAACCTCACTGTGACAGGTAGGTGGGGGTCATGGTGTGGGGTGTTTTTCAGGAGTTGGGTTCGGCTCCTTAGTTCCAGTGAAAGGAACTTTTAATGCTTCAGCAGACAGAGAGATTTTGGTCAGTTTCATGCTCCCAACTTTGCAGGAGTTCGGTGTAAAAGAACTGGACTGGCCTGCACAGAGTTCTGACCTCAGCCCCATAGAACACCTTTGGGATGAATTAGAGCAGAGACTGCGAGCCAGGCCTTCTCGTCCCACATCAGTGTCTGACCTCACAAATGTGCTTTTGGAAGAACGGTCAGAAATTCCCATAAACACTAAACTCCTAAACCTTGTGAAAAGCCTTCCCTGAAGACCCAAAGCTGTTATAGCTGCAGACGGAGACCCGGGATCATATTAAACCCTATGGAAGTTCATATGTGTGTGAAGACAGGCGAGCAAATACTTTAGCAATATAGGGTATGTCCCTCATGAGACAAAGTGGGACAGCAGGGTAGGATTAGCTGAGACAGAATGGGAGGATAGGAGATGGGACAGAGAGGGACTGCATGAGGGGCAGGGTGCGATGGAGTGAGACAGGTTTGTTTCTCACTACTTCTGTGTTTGGTAGATCACCTGACCCGGGTGATGGCGGGGTCTGGCTCCTCGGTGCTCTTCCCTCTCCACACTGCAGCTGCAGTGAGTGTGTGGTTCCTGCCTGATGGAGGGAACGATACTGTACCTGTGTGTGAGGTGGAGGAAGACCAGCTGGAATGTGAAGTTGGTGGTACGGTTCTACACAGTGACTCTCTGGAGCTGGAGAAGCTCTCCTTGTTGGATTCTGGAACGTTCTCAGTGATGGAGAGAGGAAGTCAGCGCACCGTCAGTGTTCTTGTCCTCCAGGTGTTCCCTACAGGTACAGACTCCACTCCAGCTGTAGTGTTTACCCAGTAAAGCCGTCTGTCGGTCTGTCTGTCTAACCCTGTTCTCCTCTGATCTTCAGGTGACTCTGTGGTAAAGGCAGGCTCAGCAGCAGTGGTAATAATAACAGCTGTATTTCTGGGGATTTCTGTGGTCACTGTAGTGATCGCACAGCAACAACAGAGGTGGTGGAGGTGGTGGAGGCGGAGATCTAAAGTCAAAAACCCAGACCACACTGATGCCACCAGCAGTAATCCATCACTAAAAATAAACATTCAATCATCTGCACCATCTTAACACCCATCAGGAAATGTGCAGTTTACTGTTGTAAGTCTTAACAGCTGAAGTGAATCACCCATTTCTTTACAAATGGTTTTTGCAGCTGGACATTGAGGCATCAGTGCCATGCTAATAGCATTATGCTATTCATTCCAATGGGGGGGAAATATAAAAAAGGTGATAAAGGTGATAAAGGTGCACATATTTGTCACTGTACAGTGTACACTGTACAGCGAAATGTGTCCTCCGCATTTAACCCATCTGGTGGTGACACACACTCACACACACACACACGTGTTACGGGCAGTGAGTACACACACACACCCAGAGAGGTGGGCAGCCAACTCCAGCGCCCGGGGAGCAGAGAGGGTAAAGGGCCTTGCTCAAGGGCCCAACAGTGGCAGCTTGCCGAGCCCGGGAATCGAACCCACAACCCTGTTATCGATATCCCGGTGCTCTAACCGCTGAGCCACCACTGCCCCATATGTAGGATAATTCAAGTTCAAAACATCTGTTCACAAGCTGACTATTCCTGATTGACATGTCAGACTTGAAACTGAACAAGTAGGAATAATAATAATAATAATAATAATAATAATAATAATAATAATAATAGTGGGGTGCAGCACTGCACATCATTGTTAATAAAAAGCTGTTTGTCTAGCTGTGAGCACGTTCAGCTGCTCCACACTGAATGTCTGCTTATATTTCAGTCATATCCATGGTTTATGTCTTTGTTGTGTAGATATTGTCTGTGTTGAAAGTTTAATACATTTCCTCGTGTTTCAGCAGATCACTATTTTATATTCCCTCATTACTCGAGCTGGTTCCTGTTAGGTTCTGTATGTGTTGGTCAGGGTGATTTGTATATAAATGAACAGCTTGATCTGACCTGATGTTTTACTGCCTGTAATATTACTGCCTGTGTAATGTAATGTTGACTGATATACCTGCTTTAATATTCACACACATTTCAGTTTTATATGCTCATTTAAATAAACACATTTTACATTCAGATTCAGAAGTTATTTTTATTTCAGTATAAAGTGAAGCTGAATAAAGCTGCTGTTAGCACAGGTTAGCACACCAACACTTTCAGCTGGGGATAGAACATTGTGTTGGGAATATAGGGAATAACTCCCTGAGAAAATAAACAAGCTGGAACTTGAACACGAGCTGGAACCGGACCCAGCAGCCCAGCCATACAGCCCACCACCCCCTCCTTCACACCCTCCTTCACACCTACACTATATGGACAGAAGTGCTGCTCACTGTTTCTTCTGAAATCAAGGTTATTAAAAAGCCACAAGAGAGTGTTAGTGAGGTCATCCTCAACCCCCAACTCACCCCAAACGTACTGGATCCTGCCTGGATGGTTATTTCTGACACGTCCGAGTCGAGTGAGGAGTCATTAGAGAAGAGTTTCAGAAGTCTGTCATTTGAGTGTCCAGCTCTGATATAAACAACTGTATTGTTTAGCGCGCACACACACACACACACACACACACACACACACACACATATATATGCGCACACACACACGCACACTATATTAAGGCTAAAGCAATACTCATCTGCAGAACAGGCAGAGGTCAGGACACAGGCAGGGGTTTAGGACACAGGCAGAGGTCAGGACACAGGTGAATCCTTCACCCAGGTCTCTGAAGCAGCAGGTCGAAACCAGAAGAACCAGAACCCACAAACACAAGCAAGAGAAGCAGTGAAACCAAGAACCCTCCAAACTGAGGAGCTTAAGAGGAGTCCTAATCAGTCCAACCATGACCAGCACCTGTGTGCTGGAGCTGAGTCCTTCCATACTGGAGCACATGAACTGAGCTGACCCACTGAGGCCAGCAGAGGGAGACATTACAATGCATTTAAATGCATCTATAAGTTCTATGTGGAACCTTTATTTAAATTTAATCTGGGGAACGTCTGTCATATTAGAGCTTCATACTGGATATTAATGCTATTAGAGCTTCATATGGGATATGAATGATATTAGAGCTTCATACTGGATATTAATGTTATAAGAGCTTCATACTGGACATTAATGTTATTAGAGCTTCATACTGGATATTAATGCTATTAGAACTTCATACTGGATATTAATGATATTAGAGCTTCATACTGGATATTAATGCTATTAGAACTTCATACTGGATATGAATGATATTAGAGCTTCATACTGGATATTAATGTTATTAGAACTTCATACTGGATATTAATGATATTAGAACTTCATACTGGATATTAATGTTATTAGAACTTCATACTGGATATTAATGTTATTAGAGCTTCATACTGGATGTTAATGTTATTAGAACTTCATACTGGATATTAATGATATTAGAGCTTCATACTGGATATTAATGCTATTAGAACTTCATACTGGATATGAATGATATTAGAGCTTCATACTGGATATTAATGATATTAGAGCTTCATACTGGATATTATTGTTATTAGAACTTCATACTGGATATTAATGATATTAGAACTTCATACTGGATATTAATGTTATTAGAACTTCATACTGGATATGAATGTTATTAGAGCTTCATACTGGATATTAATGATATTAGAACTTCATACTGGATATTAATGTAATTAGAGATCCATACTGGATATTAATGTTATTAGAGCTTCATACTGGATATTAATGTTATTAGAGCTTCATATTGGATATTAATGATATTAGAACTTCATACTGGATATTAATGATATTAGAGCTTCATACTGGATATTAATGTTATTAGAACTTCATACTGGATATTAATGTTATTAGAGCTTCATACTGGATATTAATGATATTAGAACTTCATACTGGATATTAATGTTATTAGAGCTTCATACTGGATATTAATGTTATTAGAACTTCAATACATTAGTACAGTACAGGTGGTCACTAGAGTATGGGATATTATATTATTGATATATGGTTACTATGGTATTTCTCATCGTTGCTAGGGATTGACAGGTGGTTGTTAAGACAAAATTCTAACTTTTTACTTTTTGGATTTTTACTGTCTGGACCTGGATTTTCCATCAGCTCACATCAACAGTCTGAACAGGGGTGAACATTTACTTTTGCACTTTATTATTATTATTATTATTGTTGTTGTTGTTGTTGTTGTTGTTGCTGTTAATATTATTATTGTTGTTGTTGTTGTTGTTATTTATTTTATATGATCTGTATCATTGTTGGACTGAAGACTCCAGTGTGTATTTTGGGCCAATGGACAGTGAGAATCCTTGTCCCTGGCTCCACCCCCTCAGTGTGTGTGTGTGTGTATGTGTGTGTGTGTGTGTGTGTGTGTATACCCCCTCTCAGTGAGAGTTTCCTTCAGTGTGAGAGTGTACAGGTTTCGAGCAGCAGAGTGTGAGCAGTGTGAGCTGCTGTGTGTGTACACTGTGCAGTGTGTGTGTGTGTGTGTGCAGTATGCTGCTGGTGAAGTTTGTGTGTGCGGTTCTGACCCGCGCTCTGTTCCTGCTGCTGGCTCTGCTGGCAGTGTGGAGAGTGTGCTGGACGAAGAATGACCGCTGGTACTGGCTGCTGACCGCCCTGTACATCCCGCTCCTGCTGGAGACCATCATCACCCTCAAACGCCGGAAAGGACATGAGTACAAGTGGTGAGAACCCTAAACACACACACACACACACACACAGTGGTACAGTGTTAACCCTTTAAACCTGTGTTTCTGTAACTGAGGTTCTAACACAGCCAGTCTGCGCGGTTCTCCGGGTTCTAACTGAATAACACGGCTGGACTTTACGAGGTTAAACACGTTTAGTGTTAGAACATCAGACAGGAAGTGAACTTTAGAACCGGTTCTCTGTGCCATAAAGCTGTACTGTGACGGAGTTAAGAACCACAGTGGTCTAGATCTTCCTGCACTGGAGAAGCTCTGTTCAGCAGGCTGAGCAGTCATGTGTTCTTTATCTGGTTGAAGGGTTCTTCACACTGGTGGAAAATGCTGTAGATGGTTCTCTGTAGAAGCTAAAAATGTTAAAATGGTTCTCACAGTTCTTAAATAACCCCTTTCAACAGCCTAGAGCATACACTCTTACAAAGGGGTTCTTGATTCTATATAGAACCATTAAAAACTAAAAGAACCACAGTGGTCTGCGTTCTGGTGGGAAACCTTCTATAGATGGTTCTATGAAGCACTACACTCTGTTTAAGGGTTCTTTAGGAAGGACGGTGGTTCTAGAAGAATAACAAATCAAAGAACCTTGAACCTTTGGATGCTGGAATGGTTCTTCCTATACACAACCTCTTCTATACGGTTCTTTAGGAACCCCCTTTCTCTTTCTGTAAATCACCAAAACGAGTTTCACTATTATTAAAGAACACACACACACACACACACACACACACACACACACACACACAGATGTGTGTGTTAACTCAGTTCAGGCTTAAATAGTGTCGGTGTGTGTTCAAAAGCAGATGTACTGTTACAGCACGGTCCGGTCCGGTCCAGTTTGCTCCGGTTCAGGATGTTTACTGAGATGTTAAGATCAGAAGCAGGAGCTGCTGTAGTTTAGCATAGTTCATCTTCTGTAGTGGAGTTTAGTGGAGTTCAGGGGAGTTTAGTGGAGTTTAGTGGAGTTCAGGGTAGTTTAGTGGAGTTTAGTGGAGTTTAGTGGAGTTCAGGGGAGTTCAAGGGAGTTTAATGGAGTTTAGTGGAGTTCAGGGGAGTTTAATGGAGTTTAGTGGAGTTTAGTGGAGTTCAGGGGAGTTCAGGGGAGTTTAATGGAGTTTAATGGAGTTTAGTGGAGTTCAGGGGAGTTCAAGGGAGTTTAATGGAGTTTAGTGGAGTTCAGGGGAGTTTAATGGAGTTTAGTAGAGTTCAGGGGAGTTCAGGGGAGTTCAAGGGAGTTTAATGGAGTTTAGTGGAGTTCAGGGGAGTTTAATGGAGTTTAGTGGAGTTTAGTGGAGTTCAGGGGAGTTTAATGGAGTTTAATGGAGTTTAGTGGAGTTCAGGGGAGTTCAAGGGAGTTTAATGGAGTTTAGTGGAGTTCAGGGGAGTTTAATGGAGTTTAGTGGAGTTTAGTGGAGTTCAGGGGAGTTCAAGGGAGTTTAATGGAGTTTAGTGGAGTTCAGGGGAGTTTAATGGAGTTTAGTAGAGTTCAGGGGAGTTCAGGGGAGTTTAATGGAGTTTAGTAGAGTTTAGTGGAGTTTAGTGGAGTTCAGGGGAGTTTAGTGGAGTTCAGGGGAGTTTAATGGAGTTTAGTGGAGTCCAGGGGAGTTTAGGGGAGTTTAATGGAGTTTAGTGGAGTTCAGGGGAGTTTAGGGGAGTTTAATGGAGTTTAGTGGAGTTCAGGGGAGTTTAGGGGAGTTTAATGGAGTTTAGTGGAGTTCAGGGGAGTTTAGGGGAGTTTAATGTAGTTTAGTGGAGTCCAGGGGAGTTTAATGGAGTTTAGTGGAGTTCAGGGGAGTTTAGGGGAGTTTAATGGAGTTTAGTGGAGTTCAGGGGAGTTTAGGGGAGTTTAATGTAGTTTAGTGGAGTTCAGGGGAGTTTAGTGGAGACACATTCCCATCTTTTAAACTCCACCCTCCCCCACCCTACGCATTCTCCACCCCCACATCCTGCTGGCATTGTTGGGGCTCAGTGAGGGAGTGTGTGTGTAAACTCATCTAGAAGCTCTGTTACTTTACTCAGTGTCACTAAGCATGTGTGTGTGTGTGTGTGTTTGTGTGTGTGTAGGTTTTCTCCAGCTATCCTCTTCTTCCTCATCAGTATTATTCCCTCCATCTGGATTCTGGAGCTTCAACACAGAGACAACAAATCCAGCGTCCCACAGGTCACACACACACACACACACACACACACACACACACGCAGACTTACAAAACATCACATACTCCACCTATACCTTATACACCATGTAAACCCCCTTTACAGCCATCTAAACTGCCTACACATCCCCATCCCCATCCCTACATCCCCATCCCTACAACCCCATCCCCATCCCTTCAACCCCATCCCCATCCCTACATCCCCATCCCTACAACCCCATCCCCATCCCTACAACCCCATCCCCATCCCTACATCCCCATCCCTACAACCCCATCCCCATCCCTACAACCCTACATCCCCATCCCTATCCCCATCCCTACATCCCTACATCCCCATCCCCATCCCTACATCCCCATCCCCATCCCTACAACCCCATCCCCATCCCTACATCCCCATCCCCATCCCTACAACCCCATCCCCATCCCTACATCCCCATCCTTACAACCCCATCCCCATCCCTACATCCCTACATCCCCATCCCTATCCCCATCCCTACATCCCCATCCCTACAACCCCATCCCCATCCCTACATCCCCATCCCTACATCCCCATCCCTACAACCCCATCCCTACATCCCCATCCCTATCCCTACATCCCCATCCCTACATCCCCATCCCTATCCCTATCCCCATCCCTACATCCCCATCCCCATCCCTACATCCCCATCCCTACATCCCCATCCCCATCCCTACATCCCCATCCCTACATCCCCATCCCCATCCCTACATCCCCATCCCTATCCCTATTCTCATCCCTACATCCCCATCCCCATCCCTACATTCCCATCCCTACATCCCCATCCCTACATCCCTACATCCCCATCCCTACATCCCTACATCCCCACATCCCCATCCCTACATCCCCATCCCCATCCCCATCCCCATCCCTACGTCCCCATCCCCATCCCTACATCCCCATCACCATCCCTACACCCCATCCTTACATCCCCATCCCCATCCCTACATTCTCATCCCTACATCCCTATCCCCATCCCTACTTCCCCATCACCATCCCTATCCCCATCCCTACTTCCCCATCACCATCCCTACATCCCCATCCCTACATCCCCATCACCATCCCTATCCCCATCCCTACTTCCCCATCACCATCCCTACATCCCCATCCCTACATCCCCATCTACAACATCTACGTGGTCTACACCACCTGCACCACCTACACTGCCTATACACTCTAAGGGTAAGAAGGGCTTCTCTGTGTTACAGTGTAAGAAGCTAGACTCATGGAACAACGTGCGGAGTGTGGTGGAGTCCTTTAACGGCACGCTGCGGAACCACACACTGAAGGTACTCAGACTTCCATTACTCGTTAGCATCGTCGGAATGGTGGTGGTCAGTTAATTCAGCACTGATGGTGTTAAATCACACTGATGGTGTTAATTCAGCACTGATGGTGTTAATTCACACTGATGGTGTTAATTCACACTGATGGTGTTAATTCAGCACTGATGGTGTTAAATCACACTGATGGTGTTAAATCAGCACTGATGGTGTTAATTCAGCACTGATGGTGTTAAATCACACTGATGGTGTTAAATCACACTGATGGTGTTAATTCAGCACTGATGGTGTTTATTCACACTGATGGTGTTAAATCACACTGATGGTGTTAATTCACACTGATGGTGTTAATTCAGCACTGATGGTGTTAAATCACACTGATGGTGTTAGTTCACACTGATGGTGTTAAATCACACTGATGGTGTTAGTTCACACTGATGGTGTTAAATCACACTGATGGTGTTAATTCAGCACTGATGGTGTTAATTCAGCACTGATAGTGTTAAATCACACTGATGGTGTTAATTCAGCACTGATGGTGTTAAATCACACTGATGGTGTTAGTTCACACTGATGGTGTTAATTCAGCACTGATGGTGTTAATTCAGAACTGATGGTGTGAAATCACACTGATGGTGTTAAATTCAGCACTGATGGTGTTAATTCACACTGATGGTGTTAATTCAGCACTGATGGTGTTAAAACAGCACTGATGGTGTTACATCACACTGATGGTGTTAATTCAGCACTGATGGTGTTAAATCACATTGATGGTGTTAATTCACACTGATGGTGTTAATTCAGCACTGATGGTGTTAAATCAGCACTGATGGTGTTAGTTCACACTGATGGTGTTAATTCAGCACTGATGGTGTTAGTTCACACTGATGGTGTTAATTCAGCACTGATGGTGTTAATTCACACTGATGGTGTTAATTCAGCACTGATGGTGTTAGTTCACACTGATGGTGTTAAATCAGCACTGATGGTGTTAGTTCACACTGATGGTGTTAATTCAGCACTGATGGTGTTAGTTCACACTGATGGTGTTAATTCAGCACTGATGGTGTTAATTCACACTGATGGTGTTAATTCAGCACTGATGGTGTTAAATCAGCACTGATGGTGTTAATTCACACTGATGGTGTTAAATCAGCACTGATGGTGTTAAATCAGCACTGATGGTGTTAAATCACACTGATGGTGTTAATTCACACTGATGGTGTTAAATCAGCACTGATGGTGTTAATTCAGCACTGATGGTGTTAAATCACACTGATGGTGTTAGTTCACACTGATGGTGTTAATTCAGCACTGATGGTGTTAAATCAGCACTGATGGTGTTAAATCACACTGATGGTGTTAATTCAGCACTGATGGTGTTAGTTCACACTGATGGTGTTAATTCAGCACTGATGGTGTTAATTCACACTGATGGTGTTAATTCAGCACTGATGGTGTTAAATCAGCACTGATGGTGTTAAATCAGCACTGATGGTGTTAATTCACACTGATGGTGTTAAATCAGCACTGATGGTGTTAATTCAGCACTGATGGTGTTAATTCACACTGATGGTGTTAAATCAGCACTGATGGTGTTAATTCAGCACTGATGGTGTTAAATCACATTGATGGTGTTAATTCACACTGATGGTGTTAATTCAGCACTGATGGTGTTAAATCACATTGATGGTGTTAATAAGCAGGGCTGTCTGTGGGTTATTACATATTAGTAACGTGTTAACATGATTTCTGACCAACACTCGGCAAACTGACTCCAAGCCTCCAGGTCAGTGTGAGCAGACCGGCTGTGCACAGCGTTTTGTTTGGATGTGTAGTTTAAGTGCCTTTATTATGCTGCTCTCTTGTTTGATTTTGCTGCTGTAAAAACTGACTTTTCCCGTGGGATAAATAAAGTGATCTATCTATCTATCTGCATAGCAGCGATAAAATGATCAGTGTAAAACGAGACTCTGGCGACCACCTGGAACATCATAACAACCACCATCAATCCATAGCAACCTGCAGAAATACCATAGTAACCATATATTAATAATCTAATATTCCATACTCCAGTGACCACCTGGAACACCACAACAGCCTTCTAGTAAATCCATATTATCCTCTAGAGATACTATAGCACCCACAGCCAATACCACAGCGACCACATAGTAACACCACACCATCCACCCAGAAAGAACTTAGGATTCAGAACTTAGGAGTGCTGAGCTCAGAGCAGAGTGCAGAAAAGCCTCCAACTGACTCCGTAACTGCAGCAGAGCTCCAGACCTGCTGCTGCTGCTGGTAGAGCTGCAGAGGGGGACCAGCTCCAGAGGTCAGAAAAGCTCCTGTAGGTGGAATGTGTAGGTGTCCCAATACTTTTGTCCTTATAGTGTATGTCATTTGGCCAGCATTGGCCAAACTTTTGCACAAGACTCTTTTTGTATATATATTTGTGTGTGTGTGTGTGTGTTACAGAATATAGAGAGCCTCCTTTCCACTGTGTGTGCGAACGACTGGATTCTTGCCCTTCATCAGGTCCTGCTCATCCTCCTCATCCTGGGCAAGTGGCTCCTCCCCCTTGGGGGTGGGGTGACACGAGACGAACTGTCTCAGCTTCTGCTGATTTTCGTGGGTACAGCTGCTGACATCCTGGAATTCACCAGCGAGACGCTGTCTGATGTGAAGTGGGTATTTCTTCAATCACTGAAGAGCTGCTTCCTCCCTGACAGCTCGGCTGTGTCCCAAACCGAGCGCCTCCCAGCGCTCACTCAGCGCACACTCTGCTCAGCGCAGTCACACATTGGTGAATGTAAAGGGGTGTAGTCAAGTCAAGTCAAGTCAGATTTATTTGTATAGCGCTTTGCACAACTGTTGTCGTCACAAAGCAGCTTTACATAATTAGTACTTAATAAAGGACAGAGACAGAGAAGAAAGAAGGAATAACATGAAGGGTCAAAGACCCCCGTGAGCAAGCCAACGGCGACAGTGGACAGTGTAGTGGGTTCACATCTGGATTAATGATGGGAAAGTGTAGTGCACTCTCATCAGGGGGGTGGAGATTAGATCTGTGAGGTCTCCAGGCGCTGTTTGCTGACCTGACCAGTGGTCTAAACGCCTTTACACACTGAATGTGGTCTGAGATTTATCCAGTCAGGCGTCAATAGTTCAGTATAAACATGTGTAACTGATGGTGTCGCTCAACCCAAACCCATCCTCCACACGCAGAACCGGGACATCCCCATCTCCAGCTGTCCGAGCAGTTGGAACAAAATGCTGGGCTGAACGTTTGGCAAACTGAGCTGCTTTCAGATGCAAATCAGGAGACAGATCTGTCGCTTGCCCAGCTCAGATGAGTTTGTGTGGACCTTAAACACCATGGGGGGAAGTGGAGGGGTAAACCTCACACCTCAGTGCAGATCTCTGCAGTTTAATGGAGCAGCAGCAGCAGAGCTGCAGTGAGGATCTGGGCAGGAGAGCAGGGTAACACCTGCCTACAGGAGCCGTTCAGCTCATACCTGAGGAGAACTGTTCCCATAGCAATGACTTGTCTTGTTTAGTGACCCCTTCAAAACCATGCGGCATACCATAGCAACCACCTAGTAACACTCTAGCAAACAACCGCTCAGAGCACTATAGCATCTGCCTAGCAACTACATAGCAACCACCTCAGACGCAACAGCATCTGCCTGGCTCTCAAAACCACAATTCATTTTTCTGTAGGGTATCCTCACTGAACCTTAACCCATGTGTTCTTTCAGTGTGTACAACTGCACACCCAGCCCTGCTCCAGTGTGTGTGTGTGTGTGTGTGTGTGTGTTACAGGGAGAACAGTCCTCAGCTGGTGTATATAATCCTGGCAGTGTGGACGTGGAGCATGCTGCAGTTTCCTCTGCACCTGGCAGGTGAACTGAACACAGTTCCTCCACTGCTCCACAGCTCAATGCTGGGGGGCTTTATACCCCTCTAGCCCACGCCTGGCATTATTAGGCAGCATGGTGCCAATAGGGTCATGATGATGATCTGCTCCAGAGGGTCCTATTCTATTGGCAATACTTCTTCTCTACAGGGACTAGAAGTGCAGTGTATTTAGCTATCAGTCACCATATATTTAACCTTGTTCACACTCACCTGTAAGGACTATGGTAACTGATCTGGTCTGTGTGTGTGTGCGTGTCTCAGTGGTGACGTCCCGGCCGGGCGAGTCAGACGTGGAGGAGGAGAAAGGCTGCTGCAGGAACGTTCTGATGGAGAGACACAGCACAGACATCTGGAACATTGTGGAGAGCCTGTTCATCCAGGACGGGCCATTCCTCATCGTCCGCCTGACCGTCATCACCTACTTCGAGGTGTTCCACCAGATGCTCGTGTTCTTCGCCATCAAGAACTTTCTGGTGGTCATTCTGAACCTCTACAGACTGGTGGTGATCTGCCTGGACGTCAGGCCTTCTTCCGAACACTCCTCTCACACACCCTGACGGAGGGAAAGACGAGGTCCAGCACGTCAAGGGCCGTGTACAGTTCTCCCAGAGCCTCAGATCACCCACAAGCAGTGATGAGGCACATGGCTTTGGTGCTAACTGGTGGGATAGGCTTCCATTACCTGTTCAGCTTTGTAGCTACAGTGCTAATTGGTTTGGTATAACCTGTACGCTCCTGGTCACTTTATCAGAAACCCCTCCCCTGTAGCTCCAACTTGCTGGTGTTCAGTTCAGTAGCTCATCATCAGGGGTCAGTTTGACACAGCTGCTTCTGTCCAAATATTCTGGGCTGGTGGGCCCACTCTTAGCCTAGCAGTGACACTTGAGTGTGTTAAGACCTCAGGAACACTGCTGTGCCTCATACACTCACACCAGCTCCACACAGACCACCATGAACACTAAAATATCAGTGTCACCACTGTCCTGAGAACAGGCCAGAAACTGGGAAGTGATGAATGGGGTAGAGGGGCAGTCTGTACCTGTACATCTGAGCAGTGGAGCTATGAGGGAGGAGGAGCCACAGGTCTGAGAGTGAGTATGTTTTAGGGGTCTGAGCACTAAACAGTGAGGGAGAACTGCAAAATAAAAATCCAGGGCTGAATTGGTCTGATTCAGTGTGTAAAGGCCTTTAAACCGCTGCTCAGAGATCAGTAGGAGCCGTTACAGCAGCATAAGCAGACGTGATGACAGTGAACTGAAGTGCTTGGACCCCACATATTGCCATTTATGGCTGGTTTTCCAGTTGTAAGGTTCTATGTGTGTGTGTGCTTTTGTAATGCAGTGTGTTATCATTCCAGTTGATTCTGTGAAAACTACTAACCCGGAGGCTACTTCACACACTCTGTCACACACACACAGAACATGTAAAGGGTTAACTCCCTCACATATGACCCAGTGTGATAAGAGAGAGAGAGGGTGTGTGTGTGTTTACAGTTCAGCCATCTCTGCCTCCAGCGTGTACATACTAAAGTAAACATGTTTGTTTTCAGCAGCAGTGTTGATGTCCACTTTCTCTGTTGTGTGTACAGGTGTGTGTGTATGTGTGTGTGAAGAGTTATCTGTCTGAAGCTCTAATAAAAGCTCCTCACAGAAAGTTCTTCACCTAATGGTGATGAAGACGCTGCCTGATGCCTGAGATACGGTTCTACCAGAGTTCTGAGAAGAGTTCGGCTCTAGAACCTGCTTTTAGAACCAGATCATTAAAATGGTGGAGGGATACATGCTGCAGGGTGTAGTGCAGCTACAGAAAGTAGTCCCTAAAGAAAACTGCATTAGATGAGATTCTCTATTCACTATTTTACCTTCATCATCATCATCATCATCATTCCATAATGACAACACTCAGAAGACTCGTGTAGCTGCACTGGTGGGTTTGGATTCACCTCCACTGTAAACACAGCATCCAAAACAGAAACTCCATCAGCATGAGTGAGTGACACTGATACGACTTAGTGAGTAGAACCCGTCGGTCCAGCAGCAGCTGGGTTTACAGACAGAGTACAGAGAGCAATGGATTCCTATGGTTTTGACTGAGTAACTGACAAACAGCAGCAGCAGCAGTGTGAAGTGCAGACTGTGTGTGTGTGATGACTGGTCACTGTGTACTCCTGTTAATTAAAAAAAACAAAAAAACAAAAAACCCACACCACCTATATTTAGCTGCACATGCTGACACAATGAAGGAACACACACCCAGTGAGAGAGGCACATACATACAACCCCCCGAATCCCGACAGAGGAAGTGACACACTGAAGAGCACTTTCACCCCGTCAGTTCCCCCCCCAGTGTGGCCGGTCCATAAACATTCTGGAATTTGGATCCGCCCTTAATCAATCCCTAAGGTGAACACACACACACTCAGGGCTCAGCAGTGGCAGATCATCACCAGTGTTCTGACTAATGAGCCACCGCCCCTAAACTAAAAGAACCAAGCTCTAATGCTAAACAACTTCCAGAATTATCTTCTGTTCTGTGTAGATCTGAATTAAACCTGTGTAGAAAGGAATCAGACACTATGAAACTGAATCACTACTGTGTGGAACTGAATCACTACTGTGTGGAACTGAATATCTGCTGTGTGGAACTAAATCAGAACTGTGTGGAATTATATCATTGCTGTCATTTAAGCTGATATTAAATCTAAGACGTGTTTCCCAGAACCAGAGCAGTTCTCTTCATCATCCCGAGCTTAGTGTCTGTAATGAGGGCAGAGTGCGGCTCCATGTGAAGAGAACACAAAGGGGTTTGTGTGTGAGTACAGAGCTAAACTGTGCGGACAGTGCAGTACTGTGTTCAGCTCATGAATAAATCCTTAACAAAGTCGTATGGGGAGAATTCATTTCTCCCTGTTAGTACGGCCATCTACAGAACATCCCCAGACTTTGGAACTCTGTCTTTAGTGTCTCCATTTAAAACACACACACAGCTGTTAAATCCAATAAAAACGTATCAGCCCAGCACCAATCTGCTCGTCCAGTGAAGGCCAGAAAAGCCCTACAGATCTTTCGGCACCACGATACAGATATGACACTTTTATACAGTACTCAGTATTTTAACACAGTCAACAAGAAGCCTCTTCAAGAGCCGTTCTCAGTCTGGCCCTAAGAGACCCAGACAGCCAAGACTTACAGCTTTCAACTCCAACACAAATCTAAACACACCCATTCAGACACTCCAGCACCTCTGAAGGCAGTAATGAGTGGATGGATTAGAGTTGGATCCAAAGCCTGCAAGTAGGTACCTTAACTCCCCAGCAGTAAAGCAGGAGACCCTCATTATCCGAGGGTATTGTATATCCAACTGATTTCAGACTCAACCAACAGCCCCAGTGTTGCGTACCTAATCATTAAGAAATAGAGGAAAAGATGTGGAATTGACTGATTGCCGAAGCGCTCCACATACAGTCTCTAGCACTCCGCTGTAGACCCCCACCCTACAGACCTACAGAAATAATCTCTCCCACACTCCTTAAACAAAAACAGGAAATAGGTCACAGCGCTGGGGTGAGGCGTCTCCTGTCCACAGTGAACACAGACACTGACCAGTAAAACCTAAAACGATAAAAACTGCTGATACAGCAAACACAGTGGACCATAAGACATACTGGTTTAATTAAGAACTGGGAAGAAGCCAAGGAAACAGGAAACCCACTGCACATGCGCACACACCCCTAAACACAAACCCAGGAAAGCGTACAGCCCTGCCTTCCACTGTATTCCCACTGTTCCAACAGGCCTCACTCATATGGAAGCACTTTAACAAACCGATAAAGGGAAATTCCGGTGAACAGTCAGGCAGAGGGGCTTGGAGCGCTCCATAGTAGAGAGACTTACTGACAGGACGCACAAGCAGAGCACACATCACACACACCTGAAGAGGCACAGTTACTGTGAACTCAAAGACTAATAAAAAAATAAAAAAATAAAAAGTTTTTCTGGTTCTGTTTCCCTCTGTTTGTTGTCAGCTCTGAAATCAGAGCCTACACAATGCAAACCTGGGTCGAGGAGGAGTTAACAACTGATTTCTGGGGGAAATATTAGCTCAGGGAGAACTAACTGCTGGAATAAGAGACTGAAGATGGAGACCGTTTACATGAGGGGAAAAGGGCAGTTCATCACTGAAACATATGGGGATGGGTGGAGCTACCCTTCCTACTGCAACCAGCCAGCAGAGGCACTAGACCCCTGGTTGCTTCACTTCTTTTTTTTTTTTTTGCGCTGTGGTATAAGCTCTTTGTAATCACAGTAACAAAAAGCATTAGCTCAACTCCTGACCTAAGAGGAAAAAGTGCTGAAGGGAACGTCCCACAAAGTGCGCTTTATTGAGGCAATCAGATAAGCCCTCGGCACGTTTCAACTCCAAAATATAGAACGTTTATTTACAGAGTCTTATTAGATACATACAAAATATCAGTATAGGAACACATACAAAAAACAAACAAACAAACAAACAGGAAGAGGAGGATCATTATTGCTGCATCAGAGTGTAACGTCTGCATCAGTGCCGTTACCAAACAGAACTCTCTGCCAGAACCACCTAGAACTGCATGATATGGACCAAACATCCAATATCACCATTACACCGGTATGTACTGCGATGGTGAGATTTAAAAGCACAGTGGTTTTCCATTAACATGGTACAGCTAATGACTGCACTATTTTTTATTTTATTTTATAAATACTCTCAGCTGTTTCTGAAGAGTCTGTGATTGGTCACACAAACCAATCCTGTGATTGGTTAGAGGCTTATTTGCATAGCGCCTTATGCCATATTAGGACAATATCAAAGTGAAGACTAAATTTAATTATTACAAGACGTACAACTTGGTGTGAGAGATTCAAAGTTCTAGATTGTTCAGTTCTTGGTTCTAAAATATAATGAAGCCCAGGGTAGCCTCAGGGTGCAGGGGATCAGGTGTGTGCTGAACTGAGGTTTTTCGTTTAGTCAGATTGTGTAAGTGTGAGGGTGTGCGATTGAGTGTTCAGCTCTTCAGGTTGTTGGCAGGCAGAGTGGTTTTATCCAAATCGTCAAAGTAGGGGTGGGTCATAGCCTGTCGCGCAGAAATTCTCTTCAGGGGGTCGTAAATCAACATTTTCTAAACAGGAAAAAAAAAAAAAAAAAAGAGAAATTTTATTTTCTGTTTTGCTGGTTAGTCTGGTGTGAGGGATTGTAAAGAATACACTAGTTTGAGTAACCTACAAGTCCACCATTTTACCTTTTCCACCAGTGAAGGTTAAACCCAGCAGGAAAAATATAAGCCGTTATTGGTTAATACAGCATAAGGATAGGTCTCTGTACCTCTGTGTTCTCAGTTTATGTTGTGGGTGTCCAACAAGGGTCGTAAATACTAAAGATAATCTGCTTTATTAACGCACATGAATAATAAGATATGATAAGTATCGATTTTAGCATTGAGCAGAAACTCCTCTCACCCCAAGCAGGTCAATTCCATTCTTGTCCAGGTTCTTCACCATGCTGCCAAGGCTGCCCGACTTCCACTTAGGAAAAGTGTTTTTATAGTCCGGCAACGATTCCACATCCGGCCACACCTCATTATTGGGGGTACCCAGAATCCTACACACCAACCAGGGGAGTTAAAATGCAACAGGCTAAAAGTGATTTACTCTACTAGAACAGGAATGCAATAATAGACTGGTATAGGCTGTGTGTAACTGCAATTCTCTATACTCCACTACTGTGTAAGAAGTTGCTACAGTTGCAGCTCTACGTTAAGAATAATCCAATTAAAGTGAGATTATTACCCATTAAACTGTTTCCTTAAGAAGTGTAACAAAATCAAAAGGTCAGATATTTACACCTCTAGCACAACCACTACTAAAAGAAATTAGTCAGATTTTGAACAAATAGCTTTGATTATGAATGGATTAGTCCATCTCTGATTTTTGTGCCCACTAACAAATTAACTATCAAAACACCAACAGCAGGTGTACACGGACACAGAACTGACTCAACATGGATGTGTGCGTACCTAAAAATCCTAAAGAGCTGGTCTATCTCGGAGTCTCCATGGAAGAGAGGTTTCTTGGTGGCGAGTTCAGCAAAAATGGTGCCGATACTCCAAACATCTACAGGAGTGGAGTAACGAGACGCTCCTAATAACACCTCTGGAGCCCTGTACCATAGGGTCACCACCTGCAAAAACACACAAGTGCCGAGTAGGTAAGTCAGCTACACTTTACGGTACGCTGGCCACTTTGTCAGAAACTAACCCAATCTCACTGTAAAATGGTATGTTAGCCTTTTAAACATAGGAATGTTAACGATCCACCAGGTAGATGTTTCCAATAAAGTGGCCAGTAAATGGAAGCAGTAGAGGGGTTCTAATAACAAACGACACATTAATACCAAGAGACCTGCATTATGAAGAACATCATGCATTAAATCAGTTAAGTGCATCAAGTTATGCATTAAACATGCATTATGTAAAGGGTGGGTTCAGTCCAGCCATTATCTGATTTTATTGGCAAGTGCAAACAAGCCTCATACTTCAGATTGAAAGTAAGGAACTTTCGGGTACACTTGATGTTGCTCGTTAACTGAAGTCTAAACGTTGTGATTATAGACTAAAGTCAGTCCCTCCGCGTTCTAAACCACATCTGGAGCTGCTAGCCGCTCCAAATTTCAGAATAAAAGTTTGTTTTAAAGGTTTTAAGGGAGTGCTGAAGGGGCTGCACTGTAAACGCAGACTACAGCTAGTGCCGAGTCTCAGTCTCACACTGAGAGTGTGTGTAAATAAATAAATAAATACCTACCTACACTACTAAACGCTTGCCATTTTTGGCAGACCCTGGCTTTTTCCTTACAAAGCATGCCACTTTTAATATCTTTGACTTCAGCCAATCCCAGCAAGACTCCAATACTCCAATCAGCCTTGCATTAAACTGTGTGGAGGTGTTCAGTAATGACAGACTTGCTTAAGTGGTTTCTGAAGCTGTATGACCATTAACTAGAACATGAACTAAAGTACAGAGAAAATAGCAGTAAAGATAGGATAGTATCTCCTGTGCACAGGGAAGACAGTGTGTGTTTTACCTCATGTGTGTAGACTCTGACAGGCACGCCAAAAGCACGGGCGAGGCCAAAATCCGCCAGCTTGATCACACCTTTATTATCAATCAGCAGATTCTGCGGCTTCAGGTCACGATGCAGAACACGACGACAGTGACAGAACAGAATCCCCTCCAGGATCTGATACAGGTAACTCTACACAGAGGATACCACACATACAGCTGCGGGTTAATAAGGTACACATACTTCAGAGCTGCACTATACAGGTAAACAGATGGTTACCTCACAGTTTCAGGCCCCCCCAGCCAATGGGGACAGGTGGAATAAGATTTCTGAAGCTGTTCATTAGAGGACATGCTTCAGAATAGGTGCTTCAAAAGCATTTCTTACACAGCTATACTTCCACCTGCTGGCCAACAAACAATACTGTAGTTCCACTGCAGCCAGTGAGCAGCTTTGCCCAAACCATTTTTTGTCAAGTGTTTCAATGTTGCTATTTTCAAACTAAATAATTAAAAATAAACGTGACAACCAAATAAGCAGCACTGATTAGAAGTGACATCAGATAACATAGCTGGTTAAATTGAAATTCACAAACACCAAGCATTACAATAATGCACACTAGGCCAGAACAACTCATTTTGTGGTAATTACTTTATATTTTGAAAGTGTGTACATTTTTATTACACATTAAACTTCAGGCAGTGTTAAGTTAACGTGGGGCAATTTAACCCAATAGCACAGAAGTTGTGAACAAGCATAGCTGTGGCTCACCTTCACAAGCATGGGGTCCATGTACTGTCCTGAGGGAATGGAGTCCAGGTACTTCTTCAGATCCATCGATAGAAACTCAAACACCAGGTAGAGCTTTGACTCCTGCATCAGCACATCCAGCAGCCTAGAAAGGGGAAAATACACAAAGACGGAATCAGATTTACTAGGCCATCATCAAGAATTAGAGTTGTGATCTCACAATGACTGCAGTACTACAGTACCAGAATCCAAAAAAATCATTTACTAGAAACAAATACTTTATTAACCCTGAAGTAACTGTACAATCACAATGATTACACCTCACCCAATCAGCAAGCGACAAAGTAAGGGGGCAATAACAAAACCTGAACTGTCCAACTGAAACAGTAAAACCCACAATGTCCTAAATGTCCCCACTGTAATGCTACAGAAGGAAGTATTGATCATCTATTTATTGCTTTCAGCAGATATTCAGTGCAAATATGCAATCAAATTTAACACCACTAACCAGATACCCCTCTCTAGAGTACATCACACAGCCGAGACAGGGGTTATCTTTACAGCAGAGCTAACTGCAGTTCTGCACGAGAATTCATGGCGTCTTGAATGTGGTGGATTCCAAAAAGTAGAGTACATTTCATCTATTCTCAACTTCCTACAAATTTTATTCGAACTAGGCTGAAGAGTCTGCAGGTCCGGAGCAAATGAGGTAGGTGTGAAAGCACCCTTAAGCAGATTACAGGTGTGCTGCTTTGGAAGGGAGGAATGTACAGTGATATTTATAATTAAATAAAGGCATTTAAGCTTGTGAGGAACAAGCCAACATAATTGAGAAGGGGGTAGATATAGAGATGTACACACCGTACAACGTTGGGGTGCTGAAGCTCTTTGAGCAGTGATATTTCTCGGACTGCCGTGCTCGGGACACCCTCCTCCTCGCTCTCCAAGCGGATCTTCTTCAGGGCCACCACCTGACTTGTGGACTTGTGACGACCTTTATACACCACTCCATATGTACCTGCCAGGAACACACACACACACACACACACACACACACACACACACACACACACATTTTAATCTGTCACATGACTCTCACTGTTGTGCTTTTAACATAGGAAGAGATGCACGACAATTATTACAGCACCGTTAATCTCATCAAAGCTGCACATGGAAGAGAATTCACTCACCTTCTCCAATCTTCTCTATCTTCACATAGTCTTCCATGTCTATCAGCTTTTCGCTGTGTGGGGAAACACAGCACCATGACATGTCAGGTTCTGGGTATACATTCTCCACCCTCACCGGCCAGGTTTAATGATCTGAATGCCTTTTGTACTTTTCCTCGTCTAATGTGTTCTGTTCCTCACTAAACCTACTCCAATCACGCCTGCAGTAACGAGATTCACAGGCTTACTGTAAGTACATTAGAAGAATAATAGCTACATATTTAGTGAGTTTATCTGAAGCAAATTCCCAACCGTACAGTTTTATGCCACCTTCAACAGGCGGTTCCTCCTGAACGGGTTCTGGTAGTACTCTGCTCGGTGGTGTCTCTCGGTCTGGTTGGGGTGTTACTGTACAGAGCTTTAGCTGGTGATTTCACTGGGGTTCTTTAAGAAGATAATGGTTCTAGCTATTTGGGACCAACATGAAGTTAAAAACGCATCTGAACGCGCATTAATAGTTCAGACTAGGTTTTTTTTTAAAACAAGGAAATCCTCTTGGTTCCAGAACTTGCAGCCCAAACAGGGAGCACCACTGTTTCAGTATTGTGTAGCTCAGCTCGAACTGACGGAACTCGCAAAGAAAACGTTACACACATCTATCTAACACACCAGAACCAGAACCAGAACCAGAACGTGTATAAGCTGCAGCAGAGCTGCCCGGCCGTCTGGGACAACATCCTCGGGCTGGTTTTAACTTTCCAGCCCTGCTTTACATTAAAAACCCCGGTAAACGGCCCTGCCTGGAGGCACAGCTGACTGCCAGCAGAGCTGAAGTCGCGCTACAGTTAGCACTGATGCTAACGCTGAGGTAAATAACGGAACTTACCGACAGAACTTCAACATTTACAGATAAAAACGCTCACAAACTCACCCGAGTCCCTCCAAAACACGGTGTCCAGTCTTAGAGGAGTGTATAAGAGTGTGCAGAACTGTGTGAGGGTGAGGATGAGGGTGAGGGTGTGTGTGTGAGGAAGACCGTGTGGAACTTGTCTGTTGGAGAATTCCTCCCGTTCAAACTGACCGCGCTGACGCAATTCAAAACGGACCAATCACAGCACTCAAAGAAAATTCAAACGGGCCAATGAGGTGGAGGGAGCGCTGCGGCGGGAGCAGTGTACTTTACAGCGCGACCCGAACGACATACCGATCAGAGACCAATACCAGTATCAATACCAGTATCAATACCAATACCAATACCAATACCAGTACTGACGCTATCAGTACGTATTGACAGAATTCTCGCCCGCATGTAAATAAATATTTAATAAAAAGTGATTTTTTAATGAATTAAAGAAAATGTAAACATATTACATTCTTTTACCAATAACATATTCATCTATACATCACATATTATTAAACCATTTATTTACAAAATGACAAAACAATCTCAACTTTTAATGGAAGTCAATTCAAAAAGATTTTGGAGCATTCCTATTGGTCTATTTTAACAAAATGTAAAAATCTAAATATATAAAAAAATATATAATATATATATAAGACATCTCTGGAGCAGATCAACATATCTGGCACCAAGACCAACATTGACAGCAGATCCCCTGAGCCTTGGACACACATGACCCTGTCGCCAGTTCACTGGTTGATCTACACTTCTGGTAGGTACTGACCACTGCATAAGACCTGCCTGATGTTTTGGAGATGTTCTGACCCACTTTTTGTACAACATCACAGTTTTGGTTCTTGTCAAAGTGTCTCAGATTCTTACACCATTTTTCCTTCTTGTAGATAAAGACAATCAAGGTTTCGATTTTTTGCTTCACCTGTCAGTGGTACTAATGTTATGGCTGATCTGTGTATATTTGTAATACAAAGTGCAGTTACACTTGCATGAAGCTATATTAGCATTTTGACTACTTAAAAGAGGGAGTACTCAGATGTACTCAGATGTACGCAGATGTACTCAGATGTACTCAGATATACTCAGATATACTCAGATGTACTCAGATGTACTCAGATATACTCAGATGTACTCAGATATACTCAGATATACTCAGATGTACTCAGATATACTCAGATATACTCAGATATACTCAGATGTACTCAGATGTACGCAGATGTACTCAGATATACTCAGATGTACTCAGATGTACTCAGATATACTCAGATGTACTCAGATGTACTCAGATATACTCAGATGTACTCAGATGTACTCAGATATACTCAGATATACTCAGATGTACTCAGATATACTCAGATATACTCAGATATACTCAGATGTACTCAGATATACTCAGATGTACTCAGATATACTCAGATGTACTCAGATGTACTCAGATATACTCAGATGTACTCAGATGTACTCAGATATACTCAGATGTATTCAGCAAGCTAAGACATGTCTGCTGTCTAAATTAGGCCCTCCTTTAGGCTTTTACAGTGTATAGCTGGAGCTGCGTGGCCAATGCAGTGAACACCACATGCCAGTATGGTCACCCAAATCTTTTCTATCAACACTCTCTCAACTCTCTCAACTCTCTCAACTCTCATCCAGATCTTCACAAAGATGACACAGACTTCTCTGTTTGAGTCTATAAAACAGTGAGCGGACCTCAGAGAACCACAGGACAGAGTGCACCGGTCCCTTTATATGAGCTATTTCCTCTAAGCGTATTAATTATGCATGTGTGTGTCTAATGGATCATTATGGGAGTGCTGCTGGACATTAGTGATGCTGGGGATGTGCTCTCTACAGCACTGAAGTGAAGCTGTTTATGAAATGATGTGCAGTACCGCTTACTGCCGCACGAGGCCACTGCAGCACGGCTTATGACAGCAGTGTATTCCTCCCTGAAGCACTGCTGTCTGTTTTTCAACACGCTGGAATCAGACGGTCATGATCAGACACTGGCCAGACAGACACAGACACACACACACACAGTGTTAACAGAGGTTATCTGATTAACTGTAGTTCTGAGACACTGAGCTGAAACTGGCTTCTTATTGGAATTTTTAATTCCACCTTAAATGGTTACATCCTGCTGCTGAACATGGGAAACTGGGGATTGTGGGGAATTGGATTTTTGGCTTGAACTGACCTGCATACGGACACAGTACGGAGGCGCTGGAGCGGCAGGCTTTTATAATTACAGAGAAATCATTTCCTTCAGTCTGGAACAAAGACTCCATTCACACCAGCAGACCCAGACCCAGAGGAACCGAGTTTAATTAAACACACCCTCACGCCAGCATCCCAAACACATTTATATGCCGATTTACTGGACTCTGATTGGCTGAGAGGGCCATAATGCCCTGATAAAGGAAAGAGCCAATCAGAGGAATTTGTAGTTGTAATCAGATTAAAAACACAGGTTTAAATGGACTGTTCAAAACAACAACAACAATAACAACAACAATAATAATAATTGTAATAATATAGATATTGTGATAGATGTTATATTTGACATAAGACTTGAAATAATCATAAATATAATACAATAACAAGAAGTACTATAATTAATATTTTGTTAGTGTTTTGTTGTACAACCTTTTGAGGCAATCACTGCAATCAAACGATTCTTGTAACTGTCAATGAGACTTCTGCACCTCTCAGCAGGTATTTTGGCCCACTCCTCATGAGCTCACTGCTCCAGTTGTCTCAGGTTTGAAGGGTGCCTTTTCCAGACGGCATGTTTCAGCTCCTTCCAAAGATGCTCAATAGGATTTAGGTCAGGGCTCATAGAAGGTCACTTCAGAGCATTCCAATGTTTTCCTCTTAGCCATTCTTGGGTGTTTTTAGCTGTGTTTTAGGTCATTATCCTGTTGCAAGACCCATGACCTGTGACTGAGACCAAGCTTTCTGACACTGGGCAGCACATTTCTCTCCAGAATCTCTTGATAGTCTTGAGATTTCATTGTAGCCTGCACAGATTCAAGACCCTGTGCCAGATGCAGCAAAGCAGCCCCAGAACATCACAGAGCCTCCTCCATGTTTCACAGTAGGGACAGTGTTCTTTTCTTGAAATGCTTCATTTTTCCGTCTGTGAACATAGAGATGATGTGTCTTGGCAAAAAGTTCCATTTTTGTCTCATCTGTCCACAGGACATTCTCCCAGAAGCTTTGGGGCTTGTCAACATGTAGTTTGGCAAATTCTAGTCTGGCTTTTTTATGATTTGTTTTCAACAATGATGTCTTCCTTGGTCATCTCCCATGAAGTCCACTTTGGCTCAAACAACGACGGATGGTGTGATCTGACACTGACGTTCCTTGTGCTTGAAGTTTACCTTTAATCTCTTTAGAAGTGTTTCTGGGCTCTTTTGTTACCATTCGTATTTTCAGTCTCTTTGATTTGTCATCACTTTTCCTCCTGCGGCCACGTCCAGGGAGGTTGGCTATAGTCCCATGGATCTTGAATTTCTGAATAATACGTGTAACTGTAGTCACAGGAACATTAAGCTGCTTGGAGATGGTCTTATAACCTTTACCTTTAACATGCTTGTCTATAATTGTCTTTCTAATCTCCTGAGACAACTCTTTCCTTCGCTTCCTCTGGTCCATGTTGAGTGTGGTACACACCATGTCACCAAACAGCACAGTGACTACCTGTGTACCCTATATATAGGCCCACTGACTGATTACAAGATCGTAGACACCTGTGATGCTAATTATTGAACACACCTTGATTTAACAGTGTGTGCTCAAGGTTAAGGAGATGTTTTGGGGGAGACACACAGATGGAGAGAGATAGGTGGGTCCCCTGGGGTGTACATGGAAGAGCTTAGGGTGACCCCACCCCCTGACCCCAACTCCACCTATGACATGTGAGTATGTTAATGAACCAAAAACTGCTGTAGGATGAATGGGTGGGGCTAAACTGCTGTAGGATGAATGGGTGGGGCTAAACTGCTGTAGGATGAATGGGTGGGACTAAACTGCTGTAGGCTGAATGGGTGGGGCTAAACAGATATTGAGGAATATTTTGGGACCCAACAATCAGAGAATGGCCGTGTTAGACGTTAGTTATGAACGTGATGCTAAAGTGGGACTTCAGCTATTACTATTATATAACACCCTTCTCTATTGTTCTCTCTCTCTCTCTCTCTCTCTCTATACCCATATTAGTATTCCTGTGCTGGCCCTGTTGCCATGGAGAAAGCATGTGCCTTTGTTGCGTTGCCATGGAGACAACATTCTCCTCTAACATCCCTGCAATCGTTCAGTCCTGTCTTCATGCGAGCCACGACCCGCTCCTTTTATTCCCTTTTCTCTCTCTCTCTCTCTCTTTCTCTCTCTCTCTCTCTCTCTCTATGTACAGCAGAAATGAAGGCAGTTATAAAATAATGATAATATTAAGACTATTATTATTATTATTATTATTATTATTATAGTAATTAGTAAATCTCTAGCGGGGAGGCTGGGGCAGGTTTGTGTTTGCTGCCCTGTGTTGACAGTGATCTGGACTGAGTGGATGCCTTATTAATGTTTAGTTTTGATTGCTGTAATTATCTCTCTGTGTCTGATCTCTCTGTGTCGGATCTCTTTGTGTCTGATCTCTCTGTGTCAGATCTCTCTGTGTCTGGTCTCTGTGTGTGATATCTCTGTGACTGATATCTTAGTGTCTGATCTCTCTGTGACTGATATCTTAGTGTCTGATCTCTGTGTCTGATATATCTGTGTCTGATATATCTGTGACTGATATTTCTGTGTCTGATCTCTCTGTGTCTGATATATCTGTGACTGATATCTTAGTGTCTGATCTCTGTGTCTGATATATCTGTGTCTGATATATCTGTGACTGATATTTCTGTGTCTGATCTCTCTGTGTCTGATATCTCTGTATTTGATCTCTCTGTGACTGATATCTTAGTGTCTGATCTCTCTGTGTCTGATATCTCTGTGACTGATATCTTAGTGTCTGATCTCTGTGTCTGACATATCTGTGTCTGATATATCTGTGACTGATATTTCTGTGTCTGATCTCTCTTTGTCTGATATCTCTGTATTTGATCTCTCTGTGACTGATATCTTAGTGTCTGATCTCTCTGTGTCTGATATCTCTGTGACTGATATTTTAGTGTCTGATCTCTGTGTCTGACATATCTGTGTCTGATATATCTGTGACTGATATTTCTGTGTCTGATCTCTCTGTGTCTGATATCTCTATGTCTGATATCTCTATGTCTGATATCTCTGTGTCTGATCTCTCTGTGACTGATATATCTGTGTCTGATCTCTGTGACTGATATCTCTGCTGCGTGTTAGCAGCAGTTTGAGCAGATGGAGCTTCTTCACAACGCGGCTTGTTGAAGGTGGAGCTGATCCAGGACACTGGCGTAATATAAAGGTGCTGTAGTGAGTGTGTAAACACTGTGGAGGGTAAAGGGCCCTGATCTAGGTGGTCTGAGGGTGGACCAGCAGTGGCACAGTCAGCGAGGTGCCGGCTTTATCGAGCCAGTGGACCAATAAATGTTGCTTTCTGGGGTAACATTTGTGTGTGTGTGTGTGTGTGTGAGAGAGAGAGAGAGAGAGAGTTCACATTAATCAGACTGGCTGTGTCTAACTCTTAGTGTCAGTGTAGAGAAATGAGCTTCATTCACTTCAGTGCTGCGGTCAGCTCCTCACTGACCACTCTATTATCTACACGGTGTGTGTGTGTATGAGTGTGTGTGATGAGCAGTAGTCTCAGGTCAGCAGTAGTTGTTCTACAGTTATCCTGGCGTGAGGGCATTATTAGGGCACACACACACTCTCCCTCTCTAATCACGGTGGGATGAGTTAAATATCTCTGAAGTCAAGCAGCTCCATTAATGAACATAAATGCATTACCACCCTGTTACACCCGATTTATTTTCATGCCAATGTTTTTTATCAAAATGAATTAATACATCAGTAAAAAAGTCTGACTGTCTGACTGATTTGTGTTTGGGCATTTTTAAGCTGTGGTCAGCTTCGTTTAGGTTGGTGTAGATGGAAGTACACGTAGACCAATAGTGACAGTGAGAGGGTGGGGCTTAAACAGACAAGTTTAAGTCTGTAAAAATCCACACACAATTTAGAAATCCCAACCGGACGCATTTTCACATCCCAAAAAGAGGACATGTCCGGGAAAAAGAGTCACCCTGAGCTAGACAGCTAGCTTCTCCACCAGGCTAATTTTGGTTTAATCAAAGCCAGCATTACACTAGTAATTATCTCCACCATGTTGACGTAGGTAGCGTAGGTAAGGTTCTAAGCAGGCCAGTAGATGGTGTGTGTAGCAATTATTTTTACTACTCCCTGAATGAAGTAGCTAACCCAACCCAACCCAACCTGCTTAGCAATCCAGGAGCTCATCCTCCTTCATATCTCCACTATCCAGGTGTACAGGCACAGACTGGACCCGCCCCTCTACCCCATTCCTCACTGCTCAGTTTCTGACCACAGGCTGTCCAGATACACTACATGGAGAAAAGTATTGGGACACAAATCCAGCCTCTAGCTCTGCAGTCTGTCTTTCCTCCACACATCAGTGAAAGAACGGGAGGTTCTGAAGAGCTCACTGAACTCCAGCGTGGTTCTGTATGTAATAGGAGACACCGCTGCACCAACAACAACAAGTCAGCTGGTGAAATCTCCTCCCTCCTAGATCTTCCTCCATCAGCTGTGAGTGGTATCAATAAGTGCAGAGTTAACATGGCGTTAACATGGGTGTCAATGGCTGGGCAAGCCTCACATCACCAAGCACAATGCTGAGCGTGGGATGGAGCGTCTGGAGCAGTGGAAGCGTGTTCGGTGGAGTGAGGAGTCTGGGTTTGGGGAAAGCCAATAGAACGTTTGTTACCTGCGTGACCCCACAGATGCTCTTCTGGACGAACGGGCAGAACCTCGCACAGACACACTCCAGCATCCTGTAGAAAACCCTCCCAGACGAGTAAGAACTGTTGTAAAAGGGGAGCAACTCCATATGAATTCCTGTGGGTTTAGAATGAGATGTTATAAAAGCTCCCGTAGGTGAAATGTGTAGGTGTCCCAATACTTTTGTTCATGTGACATACTACTACTGACATGGTTGTATTGATGGTAGTGTGTGTGCTATGAGTGTATCAGGTACAGTGGTTTTACTGGCGTTTTTACACAAGTCAGTGGGAAAGATCAGACTGAGAGTGGGTCCACCATCCAAAAATATCTGGACAAGCGAAGCTCTGAGGTCTGAAACTGACTCCAGATGAGGGGCCAAAGGAGGCTAACACACACTGGATCAGCAGAAGATCTACAGCCTCTAGCTGAACACCAGCGAGCTGAAGAGGTGTTTCTGATAAAGTGGCCACATATACATATGACGCGGCAGGGTGCACATGGCACGACTGGCATCTGATCCCGAATCTAATTTGTTTACAGATGGCTGCAGCAGCCCTGGTTACTACGGTAACCAGGCATGGTGATGTCATGTTGGGTGCTACATGGCAGCTAGAGGACAGTTTTTTTCATCCTTCCATTAGCGATGCTTGTTGCTACGGTTACCCGTGACATCTCTATTCCTGGAAAAGCCGGAGCGCTGTTTTCCTTTCTTTTTCCAGAGGTGAGATCTCTCCCCCCCAACCCCCCGCCCTCCACTGCCCATGTCTTGTTGATGGTGTGAAACATGTAAGCAGGCAGGAAAAGAGTGTGTAACCATGGTGATGAGGTAGAGGAGAGATTGTCGTGGCAACATATTTTGATGGGTGGGAGGAGTGGCTGATGAGCCTTTGTGTGTTTCTATGATTATTACTGAGTCTCTCTCTGACTCTCTCTCTCTCTCTCTCTGACTCTCTCTCTCTGTCTGTCTGTCTGTCTCTCTTTCTCTCTCTGACTCTCTCTCTGTCTGTCTGTCTCTCTCTCTCTCTCTCTGTCTCTGTCTCTCTCTCTCTGTCTGTCTCTCTCTCTCTCTGACTCTCTCTCTCTGTCTCTCTCTCTCTCTCTCTCTCTCTCTCTCTGTCTCTCTCTCTGTCTCTCTCTCTCTCTCTCTCTCTGACTCTCTCGCTCTCTCTCTCTCTCTCTCTCTCTCTCTCTCTCTGTCTCTCTCTCTCTCTCTCTGACTCTCTCGCTCTGTCTCTCTCTCTCTCTCTCTCTCTCTCTGTATGGAACATCTATCTCCAGGGTCAGTTGGTCAAGCTGTAAAGAACTCTGTTTCGGCATCTCCATCACACAGCCTCCATCTGCTGTTATTGATCAATAAACACCAGTTTATTGCCTAATCAATGCACTTAATTACTAACCAATCACTGCCATAATCAATACACAACACGCGTCTAACTGACCACTAATCACTCCTCTGATCAATACAAGCCCCTGCGCTGATGATCAGTGAGTGGACAGAACACGGGCCTGTCGGAAATACATAATCAATAAATACAGGAAATAAACCATCACAACCTTTTCCTTTCTTCACTGTAATTGATCAGCCAATACTGATTCAGCTATTGATCAGCTTCTATCAAACTATCTTTTCCAGCTGTAAACGCTCTCTCAGAACCTCCACCTAGAGTCAGAAATGTGGCTGTAGTTTGGTTGGAGGCTGTAGGTCAGTGTTGTAGGTTGGTTGGAGGCTGTAGGTCAGTGCTGTAGTTTGGTTGGAGGTTGTAGATCAGTGCTGTAGTTTGGTTGGAGGCTGTAGGTCAGTGCTGTAGTTTGGTTGGAGGCTGTAGGTCAGTGTTATAGTTTGGTTGGAGGCTGTAGGTCAGTGCTGTAATTTGGTTGGAGGCTGTAGGTCAGTGCTGTAGTTTGGTTGGAGGCTGTAGGTCAGTGTTATAGTTTGGTTGGAGGTCGTAGGTCAGTGTTGTAGTTTGGTTTGAGGCTGTAGGTCAGTATTGTAGGTTGGTTGGAGGCTGAAGGTCGGTGTTGTAGTTTGGTTGGAGGCTGTAGGTCAGTGTTGTAGTTTGGTTTAAGGCTGTAGGTCAGTGTTATAGTTTGGTTGGAGGCTGTAGCTCAGTGCTGTAGTTTGGTTGGAGGCTGTATGTCAGTGTTGTAGTTTGGTTGGAGGCTGTAGATCAGTGCTGTAGTTTGGTTGGAGGCTGTAGGTCAATGTTGTAGGTTGGTTGGAGGCTGTAGGTCAGTGTTGTAGGTTGGTTGGAGGCTGTAGGTCAGTGTTGTAGGTTGGTTGGAGGCTGTAGTTTGGGACAGTCTCTTGTCATTGTTTGGAGAGCGCTGGTGCCCAGCCGTGGTCCTCTCTGTGATGTTATTATGTGGGTCTAAATGGACCAGTGAGTGAGAGAGATTAGTCATGTTGTCATGGTAACTGCTGTAGGAGTGTCCCAAGAGCTGGGCAGCTATGTTGGCTGAGAGCCAATTCAGATTCACCTCCTGAAAAAGCTGAACATATCTCCCTCCCACACACACACACACACACACATACACACATGTATACACACAAACACACACATGCTTACACACACACACACTTGAGCCGTTGAGCAGTGTTCACTTAAGATGTGCTGCCATGGTAACGGTTTCTCCTCACTACACAGCTGTGACTGAACTGCACACGTGAACAGGAGCTGCAGAGCTCTTATTACTCCACTACCAGTACTCACATACCATACTTTAAATACTCACATACCATACTTTAAATACTCACATACCATACTTTAAATACTCACATACCATACTTCAAATACTCACA